>NC_134779.1:67643800-67651300 GCF_046742065.1 Oratosquilla oratoria
TGGGTTAAAGTTCGCCTATTCCAACAAGGAGTTAGATTTTGTAGAAATTGCTAAATCTTTTTCTAATTTTGAAAGGTACAGTGATTTATCATCCGAAGAAGTAAACATTTGTAAGGGCATTATTTATGCTTCTTTGAGTAACCCACGATTACCCAATTGCCCAAATAGATTTATTAAGGCTTTAGAAGCTCTCAAAAAGGATAAATATTTACATATCACTAGAGCAGATAAGGCAAATGCAGTGGTCATTTTAAATAGGGATGACTACCTGTCTAAAATGGATGATCTTTTGTCCGATGACATTACATATGGCCAACTTAAGACCAACCCACTTAATAAGGTGAACAGTGAATTTAACAAAAAAATGAAAACTTTGTTAAAGGGGGAAGATGAACTCATCAAACGTTTTTCTACCATCACTCCTTCTCTTCCCTATATGTATGGATTAGTAAAAACACACAAACCAAATAATCCAATAAGACCTATTATTAGCTCTGTTAAATCCATTTCTTATAATTTATTCAAATGGCTAGTGTCCTTACTCAGTCCATGATTACTACAAGGAAAACTGTCTAAATGTGTAACTATTATTCATCAAAAGAAAGGTCTATGGTAGTTCTGTCAGGCCATGTAGTTTTGAATAAAAATATCTATTTCATTTTTGGTTACGGCCGCATTTTATTCACACCTACTCCGTATTTCTTTTAAAAGTTTATGGTATAGGAGGTAGTATGTTACTTTATTTTCTATTTTTCCTGTGGTATGGTTGATTCTTATCCTTTATACTGTCTTGAGACAGTTAAATTTATTGTCAGGAACAATCCTTTATGTTCCTGACAATGCCCTTAGGGGATTTACCGACCCATTTTCCATCCTATCATCAATGAACAAAGTTGGTGGTCACAGTAGTGATGAAATTTACTGTGACACTTTGATGACAAACCTAAGTAGACCAGGATATCATCTTCTCTCTGATCGGGGTCATCAGGGCCCAAGCCCCCAGCATCCTGTATCACCAGCAGCCCCTGTGCTTCACGCTTCGCACCAAATTACGCGACTTTGTGTCTTATTGTAACCATCAGAATTATCAAATTTCCTCTGGCCGACCCTTTCACAAGACTTTTACACCCTTGAACAATAGGTTGGCGTCTCTAACTCAAAACCGACACATTTGAGGGTTGTCCCCCTTCCGTGGCCGTAGGTTCATATTTAAGACACACACAATAACGGCTACAACGATAATTGTCTAACTCTTCCCGTGCCGGGAACCGAACCCGTACCTCACAGGTGAGAGCCACTTATCCTAGCCATTAGACCACACGGGACTGACTTAATTAGGTGTTAATATTATAAAAAAAATGTTAACTAAGGGATAGTCTACATAGTAGTATATGAAGGAACGAAGCGGAAAGTTCCCTAGTATTGAAGATGTGCGGGTAGGGGAGTAAATAATCTGATATCGGAGTGACTTTTCACAAAGCCATTCTAATAAATCTTCTGAACTATTTCTTGTCATTCGCATCGAGTAATGTCATTTTTGCATGGATATATTTTTGCAAGTATATATAAGTGTGTGTGTTTCTTTATTTGTTTGTGTATTCGATGAAAAAAATCTTAAACGGCTGTTAATATTTTACTGGTTGTCATTATGATTGAAATTATTTAAGCGATGACATCTTTCTATAAAGTTCTTGTAGTAAAAATAGATAAATAAATGATAAGTATGTAAGTAAATAAATAAATCAAATAGATAAAAGCTGCCATAAGAAGGGTCGGTCTTCCTTCATCTGCTGAAAATGGCTTTGTCTATACCGTAGGATTTATATCGGCATATTATAGCTTAATTCATCATCGCCATCCCCCCCATTACACCCCAAACTCGGTGGCTGACGATTCCGTGTTCTCCTTCCTCCTCCTCCTCCTCCTCCTCCTCTTCCTATTCTTCTTCTTAGTCTTCTTCGCCTACTTTTTTCTTGATTTTTTTATCATTATCGCTATTATAATCTTTATATGAAAAGAAGGATGGGGATGCAAAAAATGGAGCAACAGACTCTACCCCTCAAAATGAGAATAAGAGAGCAAAGCCCCCACCTCCTCCTAAATTTACCACGGATTTAATTGGTGTGATGGAAGGTAATGATTATATTCCGTAAGCAGTGCAAAAGGACGGAAGAGGGGGAGGGGGTGAGCTCCTCGAAAACAGAATCTTACCATTCCCCAAGCACTCATGTAAAGTAATCCCGTGTGGTCTAGTGGCTAGGATACGCGGCTCTCACCCGCGAGGCCCGGGTTCGATTCCCGGCACGGGAAGGTTTTGTCAATGACCACAATATCTCACAACGACGCAAGAATTGCGCAGCTCACTGTATCCACGTGTCTCTCCTGGCTGAGGTCCAATTTACATCCGGTCAGAGAAAACTCTTCCCGTGCCGGGAATCGAACCCGGGCCTCGCGGGTGAGAGCCGCGTATCCTAGCCACTAGACCACACGGGATATCAACATGATTAGAATATAATAAAGGAACTGCTTACTAAGGTGTACACAGTAGTATAAGAAGGAATAGGGAAGAAAGCCCCCTAGAAATATCACAATCACCTCATGTTGGTGTCCAATAATATCATTTTTGTACGCGTATATCTACCATCATAAAAAACACGTGTTTGTGTGTTTATTCGTCTGTGGATTTGCAAAAATGATAATATAGAAATAATCTTAATTGACAGTTGATATTGCATTGATTGACCTTATATTTGTAACATATGTCACCGATGACAGAATGTTTACTTGGTAACTTTTAAGTTTCTAGATATTTGCTTAACACATGTTGCCATAAGAAGGTTTGATTTTCCTTCGTTTGTTGAATTTGGGTTTCTGGAGACCATAGGCTATCCTCGTGTATATATATATACATACATATATATATACATATATATATATATATATATATATGTATATATATATATATATATATATATGTATATAAATATATGTGTATATATATATATATATATATATATATATATATATATATATATATATACACGAGGATAGCCTACGGTCTCCAGAAACATGGCAGAAACATGGGGCAGAAACATGGAACATAAGAGAAGAAGAGAGGAGTTTGAATGTGTTTGAGATGAGGTGTCTGAGAAGTATGATGGGGGTTACTAGGCTAGATAGAGTGAGAAATGAGGAGGTGAGGAGGAGAACAGGGGCGGAAAAGGAGCTGGGAGATAGGGTTCATGAAAGAATATTAGGATGGTTTGGACACATGGAAAGAATGAGTGAAAAAAAGACTAGTAAAAGAGGTGTGGAAGGGAGATGTGGAGGGAGTGAACATGAGGGGACGTCCTAGGATGAGGTGGATGGATGGGGTGAAGGGGGCTTTGGGGAGGAGGGGAATGTCGGTTGAGGAAGGATGGGAGAAGACAGAAGACAGGGGTGAATGGAGAATGGTTCTATATGGATGATGTTGTGATAGCATGAGGTGGAATGGGCGGGTGGATGGGGGGTGAGGTAGTATGTGTGAGCAAAATTTGACGCAGCCCGAAGGGATTTCTCCCCGTCCTCTCATTTTATGCAATGGGGGACGGAGAGGTGGGGTCTCCGATTTAATGAAGCGGCCTTGCTGTGGATGTGCTGTGTCTTGTGACACTGCTTCTGACCCAGGGCAGTGGACAAGGTGCAGGGATGACCCGTCATTCAGGAGGTGCTAAGATAAGAGGGAGGGTGGAGAGGTGTGGAGTGTATTCAGGGATGGAATGGGTGGGAATGATTTTATGCCTTTTTCTTTTTGGGTACCCCCCTTGGAAGGGGGAAAAAGCCTTGGTATATGTATGTATGTATGTATGTATGTATGTATGTATATATATATATATATATATATATATATATATATATATATATATATATATATATATATATATATATATATATATATATTGTCACATATATTACCATATATGTAAGGTTGAAATAGAATTATTACTTTGGATACGGCGCCGCTCGCATTTACGTGGGTGTCCGATTACAGGACGAGTACTTAGGAGGACGCGTGGGAAGAAAACCTATTCAATGGAGTATTTGTTCTGGTTTTGCGTAACACTCAGCCTAGAACGAAGCAGAACGTTTTAGTTAATTTGACCAATCAGGTTCAATCTCCATAGACGCAATTCCTATGGGCCAATCAGAGGATTTTTGTAGAAGGAACCAGAGCGCCTTCGGCGTGTCAGAGTCAGTTTAGGAGAAGTGGGTGCGATGTAAAGTTGTGTTGCCTCGGGGCGGATTATCGGCTGAAGTAAGTCCTCTGTACTCCCCCTGTATTATTCTTAAGTCATTTTAACTCAGCTAGTGTTTCATGTAGTGGTGTGAAATGTCTATGGTAGTGACCTAGACAGTGTTTTCGTTGGTAAAGTATTAATTATCTAATTAATTTTCTTTCACCCCCGTTAAAAGATTTCGAGCGGGAATCTTCTGTTTAGAAACTTATTTACTCATTTGAATGTTCAGTGATTGTAATCCTTCATGTAATCCTATTAACTTTAATGAATAGTGTTAAATGTTATCTGTGCGTTTCATTTTTTCTTTATTTTTATGATAGTACAAAATCAAGTGGCGGCCTTGAAATTTCTTTAAGTTACCCAAAGACATGGGGTCTTGGGAACTCAGTCACCCATTCACTCTTAATGTGTGTTACGAGTCGGAGAGCCTTGTAATTTCTATTTGAGTTATCCCAAAGACATGGGGTCTTGGGAACTTATTTCACATACTTTAAATCTATTGCAAGTCAGATATGTAAGCGAGATTCGTAACAATATATATATATATATATATATATATATACATATATATATATACATATATATATTGGTGAGAGGAAGAGTTGCGCCATTACATTTTCTATTATATTGGAAAGATTAGTTTACCCCCGTGTGTTCTAGTGGCTAGGATACGCGGCTCTCACTCTCGAGGCCCGGGTTCGATTCCCGGAACGGGAAGTTTTTCATTAACAAGAAGATTATTGAACCCGAGCCGAAGGAAACTGTGGATGCAGTAAGTCCACTTAGTTCTTGTGTCTTTGTAAGAAACAGTGCAACCCTCACTAACCATGCACGTGATCCATACACATGTCAGATGGTACTTGTCTTTAGCAAGACCTTGAAGACCTCACAAATTCCCCAATCTCAAAACACGACTCAAGGAATGCAATGTAAGACAACGTCACCACCCACCACGGAAATACCTAATGTCACCAGATAAGTCTATTGACCCCTGTCTTATACCTACCCCAATTACATTATCGTAACTTCAACATATACACCATGTCTAGTCACATCCACCAATAATATAACTAAACCTAAAACAATGCAGTAATCCCCATATAATGTATATACCATAACTAGCACATTTTCCATGTAGCAACCTACACCCAATGTGCTTACCTAAGCACTTTTCCTTTTTATAAACGGCGGCTGTGCCCGTTATAGATAAGACTACCTGTGGTGATTGGTATGACGACGACAACATCACCACTGGTTGACACTAGTTGATACTAGACAATGTGATACTAATGATACTAGTTTCTATCATTGCATCGCGCGCGGGGCCCCTTCTCGAGCCATAAAAACCTTCTCGAGCCATAGACACCATTTCATTCTTGAGGAGGTCAGGCTTTCTTAATGGATAACATGACACCTAGTGAATGGAGCTCTGTTTGAGGAAGGTAAGGGTGTCTACAAAGAGACATGTGTCCTATTGGCCAGTATATAGTAAACAGAACAAATCTTAGCCAATCATAGTTGGTTGTAGGAGGAGCATATCTCTTCCAGAGGTTTCATTTTTGGCGAGCACACAGAGTTTTTCAGTCTTGCAGTCGAAGTAGTAAGTTCAGAAAACAGTCTCTTTAGTCTCTTGAGAGAGTTTTAAACTATAACACAGAGCCAAGTGCTAAGTCAAGTCTTTGCCTATTGGAAGTCAAGAGCAGCCCGGAGAGCCGCAGAGAAGGTCGGTATTAATCAAGTCCAGCCTCACTCACACACACCTTACATTCATTCACTTTAATTTAAATTTGAAATAATAACAAATGAAAGTCACAGATAGGAGAAATCATTCTCATTCAACACCACCAATTTGTGAGGAGTGAAATGAGATACTAACCTGTTTATACGCTTCTTCGTGTTTCCCTGATCTAACCACTTTGGCCACTATTACCACCACGTATTTATATATACGTAATCAAGGAGCACGACATGCCTAGGTCAGGGACCTAGCAGTAGAGGTAGGGAGACGCTCTCCCTTATCTCACGGGGGGAGATCTTTCCCCTTTGTACATATTCTCCAGTACCTGAAAATAAACTGAAGAAACATCGCCCTCGTTTCAAGGAACCCATCCTTAGAACCTTTGCCCCATATGAGGCTACGGCCGCGGAAAGGGTACAACCCACAAACACCTACTTTTGAGATAATCACGCTTAAAAATTATCGATGATTACTACAAGGAAAACTGTCTAAATGTGTAACTATTATTCATCAAAAGAAAGGTCTATGGTAGTTCTGTCATGCCATGTAGTTTTAAATAAAAATATTCATTTCATTTTTGGTTACGGCCGCATTTTATTCACACCTACTCCGTATTTCTTTTAAAAGTTTATGGTATAAGAGGTAGTATGTTACTTTATTTTCTATTTTTCCTGTGTTATGGTTGACTCTTATCCTTTATACTGTCTTGAGACACTTAAATTCATTGTCAGGAACAATTCATTGTCAGGAACAATCCTTTATGTTCCTGACAATGCCCTTAGGGGATTTACCGACCCATTTTCCATCCTATCATCAATGAACAAAGTTGGTGGTCACAGTAGTGATGAAATTTACTGTGACACTTTGATGACAAACCTAAGTAGACCAGGATATCATCTTCTCTCTGATCGGGGTCATCAGGGCCCAAGTCCCCAGCATCCTGTACCACCAGCAGCCCCTGTGCTTCACGCTTCGCACCAAATTACGCGACTTTATGTCTTATTGTAACCATCAGAAATGTCGAAATTCCTCTGGCCGACCCTTTCACAAGACTTTTACACCCTTGAACAACAGGTTGGCGCCTCTAACTCAAAACCGACACATTTGAGGGTTGCCCCCCTTCCGTGGCCGTAGTCTCAAGTGTAAGACACACACAATAACGGCTACAACGATAATTGTCAAACTCTTCCCGTGCCGGGAACCGAACCCGTACCTCACAGGTGAGAGCCGCTTATCCTAGCCATTAGACCTTACGGGACTTCCTTAATTAGATGTTAATATAATAACAAATAATGTTAACTAAGGGATAGTCTACATAGTAGTATATGAAGGAACGAAGCGGAAAGTTCCCTAGTATTGAAGATGTGCGGATAGGGGAGGAAATACTCTGATATCTGAGTAACTTTTCGCAAAGCTTTACTAATAACTGGCCATTCTAATAAATCTTCTGAACTATTTCTTGTCATTCGCATCGAGTAATGT
>NC_134779.1:67671300-67678800 GCF_046742065.1 Oratosquilla oratoria
GGGCAAAGTGATGTCGGCCGACTGCTGTTGTCTGTCCACGGTGTCCAGCGGTGGGGTGCCCACTACTTTCGGCCGACGTGCCCCGGCCGCGAGCCGTGGCGGAGCACTCCTTCGGCCGGGCATAGTGATGTCGGCCGACTGCTGTTGTCTGTCCACGGTGGTCCAGGGATGGGGTGCCCACTACCTTCAGCCGACTCGCCCCAGGCCCGACCAGGCAAGGCCCGTCCCGTCCCGTCCCGGCAGCGGACGGGCTAAGTGATGTCGGCCGACTAATATTGTCTGTCCACGGTAGCCAGGTGTGGGATGCCCACTTCTTTCGGCAGACGTGCCCGCAGCCCGACCCGTCCCGCTCCGTCCCGTCCCGTCCCGGCCGCGGACGGGCTAGGTGATGTCGGCCGACTGCTGTTGTCTGTCCACGGTGTCCGGGGGTGGGGTGCCCACTTCTTTCGGCCGACGTGCCCCGGCCGTGGACCGTGGCGAAGCACCCCTTCGGACGGGCTAAGTAATGTCGCACGACTGCTGTTGTCTGTCCACGGTGGCTGGGGATAGAGTGCCCACTTCATTCGGCACACGTTCCCCGACCGCGGAGCACCCCTTGGGACGGGCTAAGTGATGTCGGCGGACAGCTATTGTCTGTCCACGGTGTCCAGGGGTGGGGTGCCCACTACTTTCGGCCAACGTGCCCCCGGCCCGGCCCGGCCCGCCCCGTCCCGTCCGGTCCCGTCCCTTCCCGGCCGCGGACGGGTTAAGTGATGTCGGCCGACTGCTGTTGTCTGTCCACGGTGGCCGGGGATAGAGTGCCCACCACTTTCCGCCGACCTCCCCCGGCCCGGCCACGGACGGGCTAAGTGATATCGACCGACTGCTGTCCTTAGTAGCCGGGGGTAGGGTGCCCATTTCTTTCGGCCGAACAGCCCCCGGCCGCGGACCGTGTCGGAGCACCCCTTCGGATGGGCTAAGTGATGTCGGCGGACTGCTATTGTCTATCAACGGTGTCAAGGGGTAGGGTGCCCACTACTTTCGGCCGACGTTTCCTCGGCCCGGCCCGGCCCCTCCCGTCCCGTCCCGTCCCGTCCCGTTCCGGCCGCGGACGGGCTAAATGATGTCGGCCGACTGATGTTGTCTGTCATTGGTGGCTGGGGGTGGAGTGCCCAGTTCTTTGGACGGGCTAAGCAAAGTAAGCCGACTGCTGTTGTCTGTCCACGATGTCCGGGGGTGGGGTGTCCACTACTTTTAGCCGACGTGCCCCCGGCCCGGCCCGGCCCGTCCCGTCCCGTCCCGTCCCACCCCGTCCCGTCTTGTACCGACCGCGGACGGGCTAAGTGAAGTCGGCCGACTGCTGTTGTCTGTCCACGGTGGTGGCGGGTGGGGTGCCCATTTCCTTCGGCTGACGTGCCCCAGGCCCGGCCCGTCCTGCCCTTCTCGTCTCGGCCGCGGACTGGCTAAATGATATCGGCCGACTGCTGTTGTCTGTCCACGGTGTCCGAGGGTCTGGTGCCCACTTCTTCGCGGACGACGTGGCCCGGCCGCGGACCGTGGCGGAGCAACCCTTCGGACGGGCTAAGTGATGTCGGTCGACTGATATTATCTGTCCACGGTGTCCGGGGGTGGGATGCCCACTACTTTCGGCCGACGTGTCCCCGGCTGGCCTGGCCCGTCCCGTCCCATCCCATCCAGTCCCGTCCCGTCCCGTCCCGGCCGCGGATAGGCTAAGTGATGTCGGCCGACTGCTGTTGTCTGTCCACGGTGGCCGGGGGTGGGGTGCCCACTTCTTTCAGCCATCGTGCCTCGGCCGTTGACCGTGGCGGAGCACCCCTTCGGACGAGCTAAGTGATAGAGGCCGACTGCTGTTTTCTGTCCACGGTGTCCAGGGGTGGGGTGCCCACTTCTTTCGGTCGACGTGCCCCGGGCGCGGACCGTGACGGAGCGCCCCTTCGGTCGAGCTAAGTGATGTCGGCCGAATGCTGTTGTCTGTCCACGGTGTCCGGGGGTAGGGTGCCCACTTCTTTCGGCCGACGTGCCTTCGGCCCGGCCCGTCCCGTCCAGTCCCTTCCCGTCCTGGCCGCGGATGAGCTAGGTGATGTTGGCCGACTGCTGTTGTCTGTTCACGGTGTCCGGGGTGGGGTGCCCACTTCTTTCGGCCGACGTGCCCCCGGCCCGGCCCGTCCCGTCCAGTCCCTTCCCGTCCCGGCCGCGGACGGGCTAAGTGATGTCGGCCGACTGCTGTTGTCTGTCCACGGTGTTCGGGGAGGGGTGCCCAATTCTTTCGGCCGACGTGCTCCGGCCGCAGACAGTGGAGGAGTACAACGCGGACGGGCTAAGTCATGTCGGCCGACTACTGTTGTCTATCCATGGTGGCCGGGGGTGTGGTACCCACTTCCATTGGCCGACATGCCCTGGCCGCGGACCTTGGCGGAGCACACCGCTGACGGACTAAGTGATTTTGGTCGACTACTGTTGTCTATCCCCGGTGGCCGGGGGTGGGGTGCCCACTTCTTTCGGCCAACGTGCCCCGTCCCGGCCCGGCCCGTCCCCGTCCGCGGACCGTGGTGAAGCTCCCCGTGGACGGACAGAATGATGTCGGCCGACTGCTGTTGTCTGTCCACGGTGTCCGTGGGTGGGGTGCCCACTTCTTTTGGCCGACATGCCCCGGCCGCGGACCGTGGCGGAGCACACCGCGGACGGGCTAAGTGATATCGGACGACTGCTGTTGTCTCCCCATGGTGGACGGGGGAGGGGTGCCCACTTCTATCGGTCGACGTGCCCCGGCCCGGCCCGACCCTGGCCGTGAATCGTGGTGGAGCAACCCGTGGACGGGCTAAGTCATGTCGACCGAATGCTGTTGTCTGTCCACGGGGTTCAGGGGTGGAGAGCCCACTTCCTTCTGCGGACGTGCCCCGGCACGACACGTCCCGGCCGTAGACGGGATACGTGATATCGGAAGACTGCTCTTGTCTGTCCACGGCGTCTGGGGGTGGGGTGCCAACTTCTTTTCGACCGACATGTCCCGTCCGCGGACCGTGGCGGAGTACGACTTCGGAGGGGCTAAGTGATGTCGGACTACTGCTGATCCACGGAGGCCGGAGCCAAGAATGTGTGTGTGGGGGGGGGGGTACTTCTTTCGGACGAGATGCCCCGGCCCGGCCTGGGCGTGGACCGTAGCGGAGCACCTTTTCAGACGGGCTAAGTAATGTCGGCCGACTGCTGTTGTCTGTCCACGGTGGCCAAGGGTGGGGTGCCCACTTCATTCGGCCGACGTGCCCCGGCCACGGACCGTGGCGGAGCACCCCTTTGGACGAGTTAAGTGATGTCGGCCGATTGATGTTGTCTGTTCATGGTGTCCGGGGGTGGGGAGCCCACTTCTTGCTGCTGGCATGCCTTGGCCGCGGACCGTGGCGGAGCACACCGCGGACGGGCTAAGTGATGTCAGCCGAGTGCTGTTGCCTGCCCACGTGCCCCAGCCGCGAACCGTGGCCCGGCCCGTCCCGTCTCGTCCTGTTCCGTCCCGTCCCGGCCGCTGACGGGCTAAGTGATGTCGGCCGACTGCTGTTGTCTATCCATTATGGGTGGGGTTGGGGTGCCCACTTCTTTCTGCCGACGTGCCTCCGTACCAGCCCGGCCCGCCCCGTCCCGTCCCGTTCCAGCCGCGGACGGGCAAAGTGATGTCGGCCGATTGCTGTTGTCTGTTCACGGTGTCCGGGGGTAGGGTGCCCACTTCTATCGGCCGACGTGCCCCGGCCGCGGACCGTGGCGAAGCACCCCTTCGGAAGGGCTAAGTGATGTCGGCCGACTGCTGTTGTCTGTCCACGGTGGCCGGGGGCGGGGTGCCCACCTCTTTCGGCCGACGTGACCCGGCCGTGGACCATGGCATAACACCCTTTTCGGACGGGCTAAGTGATGTCGGCCGACTGCTGTTGTCTGTCCACGGTGTCTTGGGGTGGGGTGCCCACTTCTTTCGGCCGACGTGCCTCCGGCCCGGCCCGTCCCGTCCAGTCCCTTCCCGTCCCGGCCGCGGACGGGCTAAGTGATGTCGGCTGACTGCTGTTGTCTGTCCACGGTGTCCGGGGGTGGGGTGCCCACTTCTTTCGGCCGACGTGCCCCCGGCCCGGCCCGTCCCGTCCAGTCCCTTCCCGTCCCGGCCGCGGACGGGCTAAGTGATGTCGGCCGACTGCTGTTGTCTGTCCACGGTGTCCGGGGGTGGGGTGCCCACTTCTTTCGGCCGACGTGCCCCGGCCGCAGACAGTGGCGGAGCACACCGCGGACGGGCTAAGTGATGTCGGCCGACTGCTGTTGTCTGTCCACGGTGGCCGGGGGTGGGGTGCCCACTTCTTTTGGCCGACATGCCCCGGCCGCGGACCTTGGCGGAGCACACCGTGGATAGATTAAGTGATGTCGTCCGACTGCATTTGTCTGTCCCCGGTGGCCGGGGTTGGTTGCCCACTTCTTTCGGCCGACGTGTCCCGTCCCGGCCCGGCCCGTCCCTGGCCGCGGACCATGGCGGAGCTCCCCGCGGACGGGTTGAGTGATGTCGGCCGACTGCTGTTGTCTGTCCACGGTGTCCGGGGGTGGGGTGCCTACTTCTTGCGGCCGACACGCCCCGGCCGCGAACCGCGGACGGGCTAAGTGATGTCGGCCGACTGCTGTTGTCTGTTCACGGTGTCCGGGGGTGGGTGGGGTGCCCACTTCTTTCGGCCGATGTGCCCCGGCCGTGGACCGTGGCGGAACACCCCCTTCGAACGGGCTAAGTGATGTCGGCCGACTGCTGTTGTCTGTCCACAGTGGCCGGGGGTGGGGTGCCCACTTCTTTCGGCTTGCGTGCCCCGGCCGCGGACCGTGGTGGAGCACACCGCGGGTGGGCTAAATGATGTCGGCCGGCTGCTGTTTTTCTGTCCACGGTTTCCAGGGATGGGATGCCCACTACTTTCGGCCGACGTGCCCCCGGCCCTTCCCGTCCCGTCCCGGCCTCGGACCGTGGCGGAGCACCCCGCGGACGGGGTAAGTGATGTCGGCCGATTGCTGTTGTCCACGGTGGGCGGTGTGTGTGTGTGTGTGTGTGTGTGTGTGTGTGTGTGTGTGTGTGTGTGTGTGTGTGTGTGTGTGTGTGTGTGTGTGTGTGTGTGTGTGTGTGTGTGTGTGTGTGTGTGTGTGTGTGTGTGTGTGTGTGTGTGTGAAAGTGAAGGGCCTCCCTCGTGGGGGCCCGAGGGCCGATCCGCCTCGCGGCCGGCACAAGCTCGGGACTTGCACACCCCACCGTGGGTGGTGAGTACCAAGAGCAGACATGTTGGGACCCGAAAGATGGTGAACTATGCCTGGCCAGGATGAAGCCAGAGAAAACTGTGGTGGAGGTCCGTAGCGATTCTGACGAGCAAATCGATCGTCGGAGCTGGGTATAGGGGCAAAAGACTAATCGAACCATCTAGTAGCTGGTTCCCTACGAAGTTTTCCTCAGGATAGCTGGTGCTCGCTACAGCATCCGGTAAAGCGAATGATTAGAGGTCTTGGGGACGAAACGTCCTCAACCTATTCTCAAACTTTAAATGGGTGAGAGGTCGGGCTTGCTTGACTGAAGCCTCGACAGTGAATCTGGAGTACCTAGTGGGCCATTTTTGGTAAGCAGAACTGGCGCTGTGGGATGAACCAAACGTCGAGTTAAGGGGCCTAAATGGACGCTCATCAGATCCCATGAAAGGTATTGGTTGCTATAGACAGCAGGACGGTAGCCATAGAAGTCGGAATCCGCTAAGGAGTGTGTAACAACTCACCTGCCGAAGCAACTAGCCCTGAAAATGGATGGCGCTCAAGCGTCCTCCCGATACTCGACCGTCGGGGCAGTACCGGCCGACCATGGTCTCGAAGCCCCGACGAGTAGGAGGGTCGCAGCGGTGAGCGTAGAAGGAGTCCGGCGCGAGCTGGTCTGGAGCCGCTGCTGGGGCAGATCTTGGTGGTACTAGCAAATACTCGAGCGAGATCATTTGAGGGCTGAAGTGGAGAAGGGTTCCATGTGAACATCAGTTGAACATGGTGCAGTCGATCCTAAGCCCAAGGAGAACTCCGCCTTCCACAGTCCCGCCGTACCGAAAACAACGAGTTGGCTCTGGCCGGGGAGCGGGGCGGTCGGACGGGGAAAGGGACGTCGGTCTGTCGGTCGGCGTCGGCGTCGGCGTTGGAGGCGGAGGTGGAGGGGGCGTCTCTACGCCTCCATCAGCCCACGTAAGTCCACCCTCACCGGGCCAGACAGACAGCCGGCCAGACAGGCAGACGGGCAGGCAGCCAGCCAGCCAGCCAGCCAGCCAGCCACCCAGCAGCGGCCCCGATACCCAGCCACTCACCCAGCCACCCCCGGCCATGCCTCTTCCTCCCCAGCTGCTGCAGCAGCAGCAGGCGAGGAGGCGAGTGTGACCAACAGCATTCACTCGCACGCGGTCTATGCGGCCGGAAGGTTGTGGGCGAAAGGGAATCCGGTTCTTATTCCGGAACCTCCACCCGGAGACGGTGTTACCCCTCGCCTAAAGGTACTCCTGGCGACAGGAGGAAACCTGCTGCTGCCGGCCGCGGTCCAGGGAAGAGTTTTCTTTTCTTATTAAGAGGTCTTGGCCCTGGAAGCTACTTATAAGGCGAGAGGGCCTTATCAAACCCGTAGAGCGTCGCAGGTCTTGCGGCGTCCTAAGTACCGCGATCTTTTGCCGGTCCCTGAAGCAGCGAGGGAAGGGGTCAAATTTTCGGGGGAGCCCGTACCCATATCTGCAGCAGGTCTCCAAGGTGAATAGCCTCTAGTCGATAGAATAATGAGTGTAAGGGAAGTCGGCAAGTTAGATCCGTAACTTCGGGAAAAGGATTGGCTCTGAGGGTCGGGCCAGTCGGGCCTGTGTGGGAAGCGGGCACGGGCTTGCTGTCTGGACTGGGCGAAGCCTCCTTGCCGCCCGCCCGCCGTCCTCAAGGACGGTCGCGGCGGCGCGGTCGGGGCTGGCCGAGCCCGGACCGCATTGGCGTCCCTTCCGTGGAACTCGCAGGCTAACGCGGGCGGGGCCTCGTCGCCCCGTGACGCTTCGGCTGGCGCTCAGCGACCGACTCAGAACTGGCACGGGCTAGGGGAATCCGACTGTCTAATTAAAACAAAGCATTGCGATGGCCGTAGCCGGTGTTGACGCAATGTGATTTCTGCCCAGTGCTCTAAATGTCAAAGTGAAGAAATTCAACCAAGCGCGGGTAAACGGCAGGAGTAACTTTGACTCTGTTTAAATTTTTTAAGTTTTTGAGAAATTCATCCCCTGTACACCCCCAAGAGGGGTCGTACCCACCTGCTGTTTTCAGGGATCTTGAAGGGATGGGGCTGGCCTGACGTGTCCGAACCTCGCGCCCGCGTTCAAGCTCTGATGCGGATAAATGCCTAGCAGTTGGATGAGTCAACAGTCCACTAATAGGAAGAGCGAATAATTAAAAAAAAAAAAAGAGCCAAATACCTCGTCATCTAATTAGTGACGCGCATGAATGGATTAACGA
>NC_134779.1:67686300-67711300 GCF_046742065.1 Oratosquilla oratoria
TTCAAAGTCTTCCGAAGGAATCCTCAAAGTCTCCTGCACGAGTCTCAAAGTTGTCCAAAGGAGTCTTCAAAGTCTTCCGATGGAGTCCTCAAATTCTCTTAAAGGAGTTCTCTAAGTCTCCCGAAGGGGTCTTCATAGTCTTCCAAAGGAGTCCTCAAAGTCTCGAGAAAGTCTTCAAAGTCTCCCGAATGAGTCTTCGAACTCTCCCAAAGGAGTCTTCAGAGTCTCCCGCAAGAGCACTCAAAGTTTCCCGAAGGAGTCTTGAAAGTGTCCCGAAGAAATCTTCAAAGTCTCCCGAAGGAATCCTGAAAGTCCCGCGAACGAGACCTCAAAGTCTCACGAAGGAATCCTCAAAGTCTGACGAAGGAGTCCTAAAAGTCTCCCGAAAGAGTCCTTAAAGTCTTCCAAAGTAGTCTTCAAAGTCTCCCGAAGGAGTCCTAAAAGTCTCCTGAAGAAGTCATACTCTCCCGAAGGAGTTTTCAAAGTCTCCCCGAAAAAGAACTCAAATTCTCTGGAAGGAGTCCTCAAAGTCTAGTTAAGGAGTTCTCAAAGTCTTCCGAAGAAGACCTTAAATTTTCTCGAAGGAGTCCTCAAAGTCTCCTGAGGGAGTCCTCAAAGTCTCCGGAAGGAGACTTCAAAGTCTTTAAAGTCTCCCGAAAGAATCTTCAAAGTCCCTTGAAGGAGTCATTAAAGTCTCCCTAAGGCGTCCACAAAGTGTCGTGAAGGAGTCTTCAAAGTCTCCTGAGAGAGTCTTCAAAGTGTCCCGAAGGAGTCTTTAAAGTCTCCCGAAATAGTCTTCAAAGTCTCCAAAGGAATCTTCAAAGTTTCCCAAAGAAGTCTTCAAAGTCTCCAGAAGGAGTCCTCAAAGTCTCCAGATGTAATCCTCAAAGTCTCCTGAAGGAGTCCTCAAAGTCTCCCGAAGGAGTCTTCTAAGTCTTCCGAAGGAGTCTTCTAAGTCTTCCGAAAGAGTCTTCAGAACAGAGGTGGCTTAGTGAGTGGATTGAGGATCCCGGGTGGGAGTCCTCTGGTGTTACAAATAAGTGCCTTCCCTAAGGGCGTGACTTTTCTCCCATGTACCAACAGAATTTTCTCCTCCTCCACCCTTCTCCAATCAGAAAGACTGTTACAACGCCATAAGTAATACTACTTACACAAGCAATCTCAACATCGAAGCGGAATTGCTTAGTTAACATTCTGTCACCTCAGCATTAAAATATGTACTCTAGCTGTTGGTTATAAACTTTAGATGGTGCGTGAGAATGCAACTCCTTCACGGATATTGTTTTTAAAACATCTAACTCGTAAAAATGAAATTCTCTCCACCTACCCCTCTATCTACCTACTTGTCTACCTTTATCTACCAGCCTCTTACACACACACACACACACACACATATATATATATATATATATATATATATATAAACATAGCCTACGGTCTCCAGAATTCCAGCTTCAACCAACGAAAAAAATCGAACCTTCTTATGGCAACATGTGTTAGGCAAACTGTCTAAATAGTTGAAAGTTACTAAGTAAACTTTCTGTCATCGGTGATAGGTCAGTTACAAACACACAAACACGTGCTTTTTATGTAGGTAGATATAAGCGCATAAAAATTACATTGTTGCACACCAACATGACATGATTGTGATATATCCAGGGGCTTTCTTCCCCTTTTTCCTCTTATATTACTGTGTACACCTTATTAAGCGGTTACATTCATTATATCTAATTTTTGGGAACATCCCGTGTGGTCTAGTGGCTAGGATACGCGGCTCTCACCCGCGAGGCCCGGGTTCGATTCCCGGCACGGGAAGAGTTTTCTATAATTGGACCCCAGCCAAGAGAAACACGTAAATACAGAGAGCTGCGCAACTCTTGCGTCCTTGTGAGATACTATTGTGGTCTTTAACAAAACCTTCCCGTGCCGGGAATCGAACCCGGGCCTCGCGGGTGAGAGCCGCGTATCCTAGCCACTAGACCACACGGGATTATTTCACATGAGTACTTGGGGAGTAGTATGATCGTGTTTTCGAGGAGCTCCCCCCCCCCACCGCCATTTTGCACTGCTTACGGAATATAATCATTACCTACTTTACAGCACACCAACTAAATCCGTGATAAATTTGGAAGGAGGTGGGGGCTTTGTTCCCTTAACCCCATTTTAAAGGGTAGAGCCTGTCGCTCCATTCTTTGCAGCCCCCATCCTTCTTTTCATGTAAAAATGATAATAGTAATAATGATGAAAATACGAAAAAAAGAAGACGAAGAAGAATAGGAGCAGGAAGGAGAACATTGAATCGTCAGCCACTGAGTTGGGGGTGGTGATCAAATAAGCTACGGCCTAGACGGATTTTTCAGCAGATGAAAGACAATCGGCTTTTTTTTCTAGAGAAGAATTTTTTAGAAAGATGTTATCGTTCACATAATTTTAATCATAATGACAACCAGTAAAATATTAACAGCTGCTTAAGAATCTTTCTTTTAGCGAACACACAGGCAAATAAAGAATAGGAACAGGAAGGAGAACATTGAATCGTCAGCCACTGAGTTGGTGTGGGGGGGGGGTGATCAATTAAGCTACGGCCTAGACAAATCCTTTTTCAGCAGATGAAAGAAAATCGATTTTTTTTTTTCTTTTTTTTTTGTTACTAAAAGAATTTTATAGAAAGATGTTATCGTTCACATAATTTTAATCATAATGACAACCAGTAAATTATTAACAGCTGCTTAAGAATCTTTCTTTTAGCGAACACACAGACAAATAAAGAAACACACACTTATATATGCTTGCAAAAATATATACATGCAAAAATCACACTGCTGGATGCGGATGACAAGAAATAGTTCAGAAGATTTATTACAATGGCCAGTTAGTAGTAAAGATTTGTAAAAAGTCACTCAGATATCAGAGTATTTCCTCCCCTTCCCGCACATCTCCAATACCTGGGAGCTTCCCGCCTCGTTCCTTCATATGCTACTATGTAGGCTATCCCTTAGTTGACATTATTTATTATTATACTAACCTAATTAAGGAAGTCCTGTGTGGTCTAGTGGTTGGGATAAGCGGCTCTCACCTGCGAGGTCCGGGTTTGGTTCCCGACACAGGAAGAGTTTGACAATGATCGTTGTAGCCGTTATTGTGTGTGGACTTAATTCTAACAAATAATGAGCACCAAATTAGCTGCGTAATAGTGGGCGATAGTCTAGGCTTTAGCGATCATCAAGAAATAAGATTTAATATTATTTGGAAAAAAATAAAAAGTACAAATAACGTTCAAGTACCAGACTTCAGGAAAGCAAACTTTGACAATATAAAAACCTATTTGAAATTGAATACGAAAAACAATCCGGACGTTTCAAACATTCTTGATTCTCGTTGCGGGGCTGATAGTCAGAAGTGGGTCAAGGAGGATACGCATACCTTAGGTCAGGTCTGGGTCAAGGAGGGAAATACGCATACCTTAGGTCAGGTCTGGGTCACAGAGAGTAATACGCATACCTTAGGTCAGGTCGATTCGGGGCGAGGGCCCAAAAATCAGGTCAGTACTTTAGATGAAATGTATAACAATCTAACAGATCTAATTATTAATGCACAAAACACATTTATCCCCCTAAAGTCAATACGGAAAAATAGTAATACTCCCAAATGGATGACGGACAGATTGAAACATGAGATCGGAATTAAAAGAGGACCTCACGTAAAAGTAAAAAACGGGGAATCACACCTTAGATCAAGATATAACGAAATGGCAAAGCTGGTTAAAAGGAATACACGTTCAGCGAAACGTAATTATGAAATCAAGGTTGCCAGTCAAGCAAAATCCAACCCAAAGGGTTTCTTTCACCTCTATAGAACAAAAAATAAAGAAAGAATAGGACCAATTAAAAACGATGAAAATGTCATGATAGAATCGGAAGAAAAAATTAGTGAGGAGTTTAACAATTATTTTCTATCGGTGTTTACTAATGAGAGGTTAGATAAAGTACCTGACTGCGATCCGATTTTCAGAGGGGATGAAGAAAATAGCCTAACTAATATCAGCATTAGTGAAGAAGAAGTTATCAAGCAGATTGACAGACTTAAAGCTACAAAATCTCCGGGTCCGGACGAAATTTTTCCAAGAATGCTTAAAGAGTGTAAATTTGAAATCTGCGACCAGTTAACTGAAATATTCAATAAATCGGTAGACAATGGTTCTGTTCCAACTGCTTGGAGGCAGGCAAACGTTGTTCCTGTTTTTAAGAAGGGAGATAGATCGACCATATGCAACTACAGGCCAATCAGTTTGACATCGGTTATAGGAAAAATGCTTGAATCAATAATAGTAAATAGACTCAGAGAACACATTGAAGGGCATAATTTAATTCGTGATTCACAGCATGGTTTCTCCAAAGATAAGTCATGCGTGACTAATCTTCTATCCTTTTACACTAAGGTATATAAGGCGTCAGACAACAATGAATATTACGATGTTATTTACCTTGACATTAGCAAAGCGCTCGACAAAGTGCTCCACCAGAGACTACTGAATCAAATCAAAGCCCATGGCATAGGAGGAAAAGTGTTAGAATGGATTAGAGCTTGGATTAGTAACAGAAAACAGCGGGTCACCATAAATGGAATAAAATCTAGGTGGGGCAATGTTACTAGCGGGGTCCCCCAGGGCTCGGTTTTGGGTCCCTTGTTGTTCATTATGTATATAAACGACTTAGACGATGGGTTAAATAGTGATGTTAGTAAGTTTGCGGACGACACTAAAATAGGACGCCTAATTAGGTCAGGAGAAGACGCAGAGATTCTGCAGGATGATCTTAATAAACTGTTAACATGGTCGGTGAAATGGCAAATGAACTTCAATATCTCTAAGTGTAGCGTGTTAAACGTAGGGCTACACAACCCCAAAAATAGATACAACTTAGATAACACGTTTTTAGAAAAATCTGAGTGCGAGAGGGACTTGGGAGTTCTGGTGAGTCCGGACCTTAAAACCAGGAAGCAGTGCATTAGCGCCAGAAATAAAGCAAACAGAGCATTAGGCTTCATTGCTAGGACGGTAACGAATAGAAGTGCAGAGGTAATTATTAAACTCTATCTAGCGATAGTTAGACCCATCCTTGACTATGCGGTACATTTTTGGTCTCCGTCCTACAGAATGGACATAAATTCACTAGAATCAGTACAGAGAAGAATGACCAAAATGATACAAGGACTCGGAAATTTGCCTTACGAAGAGAGGCTTAGGCACCTAAACTTACACTCTCTGGAAAGACGCAGAGTGCGGGGTGATCTAATAGAAGTGTTCAAGTGGATCAAAGGCTATAACAAGGGTGATGCAAACAAGGTCATCATAATAAAACAACAGGGCAGGACTCGCAGTAATGGGTATAAACTGGACAAATTTAGATTTAAGAAGGAAATAGACAAGAGTTGGTTTACAAATAGGGTGGTCGATGAATGGAATAAACTTAGTAACCACGTAGTAAGCGCTGAAACTATCAGTTGTTTTAAAAAACGATTAGACAACTTTATGGATGGGGATGACAGGTGGTGATGGATACGGAGCTGCCTAGTGTAGGCCTTATGGTCTTTTGCAGTCTCCTTTATTTCTTATGTTCTTATGTTCTTATGTTATATATGAGACTACGGCCGCAGAAGGGGGACAGCCCTGAAATATGTCGGTTTTGAGTTAGAGCCGCCAACCTGTTGTTCAAGGGTACAAAAGTTTAGTAAAAGGGTCGGCCAGAGGAAATTTGACAATTCTGATGGTTAGAATATGACACAAAGTTGCGTGATTTGGTGCAAAGCGTGGGGCACAGGGCCTACTGGCGGTGCAGGATGCTGAGAACGTGGACCCTGATGACCCCGATCAGAGAGAAGATGACATCCTGGACTACTAGTGTTTATCATCAAACTGTCACAGTAAATTCCATCACTACTGTGACCATCAACTTTGTTCACGGATGATAGGATGGGGAATGGGTTGATAAATCCGCTATATTGACCAATGTCAGATATCCCGTGTGGTCTAGTGGCTAGGATACGCGGCTCTCACCCGCGAGGCCCGGGTTCGATTCCCGGCACGGGAAGAGTTTTCTCTAACCGGATATAAATTGGACCTCAGCCAGGAGAGACACGTGGATACAGTGAGCTGCGCAAATCTTGCATCGTTGTGGAATACTATTGTAGTCTTTGGCAAAACCTTCCCGTGCCGGGAATCGAACCCGGGCCTCGCGGGTGAGAGCCGCGTATCCTAGCCACTAGACCACACGGGACTATTTCAGACTACTATTTGGGAAGTCGTAAAATTGTGTTTTCGAGGAGCCCCCCTCCCCCCCCCCCGCGCCCTTTTGCACTGCTTACGGAATATAATCATTACCTATTTTCCATCACACCAATTACATAATTCCGTGTTAAATCTAGAAGGAGGTTGGGGCTTTGCTCCCCCATTTTGAGAGGTAGAGCCTGTCGCTCCATTCTTTGCAGCCCCCATCCTTTTCACATAAAAATAATTGGCAATAATGATAAAAACAAGAAAAAAGAAGACGAAGAAGAACAGGAGGAGGAGGAGGAAGAAGAAGAGGGAGAACATTGAATCGTCAGCCAACGAGTTTGGTGTGTGTGTGTGTGTGTGTGTGTGTGTGTGTGTGTGTGTGTGTGTGTGTGTGTGTGTGTGTGTGTGTGTGTGTGTGTGCGTGTGTGTGTGTGCGTGCGTGCGTGTGTGCGTGCGTGCGTGTGTGTGTGTGTGTGTGTGTGTGTGTGTGTGTGTGTGTGTGTGTGTGTGTGTGTGTGTGTGTGTGTGTGTGTGTGTGTGTGTGTGTGTGTGCGAGTGTGTGTGTGTGTGTGTGTGTGTGTGTGTGTGTGTGTGTGTGTGTGTGTGTGTGTGCGTGTGTGTGTGTGTGTGTGTGTGTATGTGTGTGTGGGGGGAATGATGATGATGGTGAATTAAGCTATAATGCACCGATATAAATTCTACGGTCTAGACAGATCATTCTTTAACAGATGAAAGACAATCGACCCTGCTTATAGTAGTTTTTTTTTTTCTTACAAGAAGAACTTTATGGAAAGATGTCATCGCTCACATTATTTAAACTATAATGACAACCAGTAAAATATTAACAGCCGTTTAACAATCTTTTAGCGAATACATAGACAAATAAAAAAACACATACACTTATATATACTTGCAAAAATATACCCATGCAAAAACCACACTGCTGGATGCGGATGACAAGAAATAGTTCAGAAGATTTATTACAATGGCCAGTTTTTAGTAGAGATTTGTGAAAAGTCACTCAGATATCAGAGTATTTCTTCCCCTACCAGCACATCTTCAATACCAGGGAGCTTCCCGCCTCGTTCCTTCATATGCTACTATGTAGCCTATCCCTTAGTTGACATTATTTGTTATTATATTAACCTAATTAAGGAAGTCCCGTGTAGTCTAGTGGCTAGGATATGCGGCTCTCACCTGCGAGGTTCGGGATTGGTTTCCGACACAGGAAGGGTCTGACAATGATCGTTGTAGCTGTTATTGTGTGCGGCTTACATAGAGGCTACGGCCTTGGAAGGGGGACAACCCTCAGATTTGTCAGTTTTAGTTAGAGGCGCTAACCTGTCATTCAAGGGTGTAAAAGTCTTGTAGAGGAAATTCGACAATTTTGATGATTAGAATAAGGCACAAACTTGCCTGATTTGGTGCAGAGCGTGGGGTACAGGGGCTACTGGCGGTGCAGGATGCTTGGGGCGTGGACCCTGATGACCCCGATCAGAGAGAAGATGATATCCTGAACTACTAACGATTGCTATCAAAGTGTCACAGTAAATTCCATCACTACTGTGACCACCAACTTTGTTCATGGATGATAGGATGGAAAGTGGGTTAATAAAACCGCTAAGGGCATTGTCAGAAAATAAAGGATTGTTCCAGACAATGAACATAACCGTCTCAAGACATAATAAAGGATGAGAGTCGACCATAACACATAAAAAACATAAAATAATATAACATATTACCTAAAAATTTCGGAATAGTTGTGAATAAAATGCAGTCGTAACCAAAACTAAAATCAATACTTTGATTACAAACCACATGGTATGACAAAACTACCCTATACCTTTCTTTGGTGTATAATAGTTATACATTTAGACAGTTTTCCTTATAGTAATCAGAGATCATTCTTAAGCGCGATTATCTCAAAATTAGATGCGTGTGGGTTGTCCCCCTTCCGCGGCCGTAGCCACATATGGGGCAGAGGTTCTAAGGATGGGTTCCTTGAAAAAGGGGTGATGTTTCCTCAGTTTATTTTCAGGTACTGGAGAATATGTACAAAGGGGAAAGATCTTCCCTGGTGAGATAAAGGAGAGCGTCTCCCTACCTCTACTGCAAGGTCCCTGACCTAGGCAGTCTTATCTATGATGGGCATAGCTGCCGTTTATAAAAAGGAAAAGCGCTTAAGTAAGCACATTGGGTATAGGTTGCTACACGGAAAATGTGTTAGTTATAGTATATATATTATACGGGTGTTAGTTGCATTGTATGGGGTTTAGTTATATTATTGGTAGATGTGACTAGACTTGGTATATATGTTGAAGTTACGATAATGTAATTGGGGTAGATATAAGAAAGGGGTTAATGAGCTTGTCTGGTGACATTAGGTATTTCCGTGGTGGATGGTGACGCTTTTGTCTTACATTGCATTTCTTGAGTCATGTTTTGAGATTGGGGATTTTGTGAGGTTCTTCAAGGTTTTGCTAAAGACGAGCACCATCTTGCATGTGTGTGAATCACGTGCATGATTAGTGAGGGTTAGTGAGGGTTACACTGTTTCTTACAAAGACACAAGAACTAAGTGGGCTCACTGCATCCACAGTTTCCTTCGACTCAGATTAAATAATCTTAGTATTATCATTTTTATATGAACAGAAGGATATGGGCTGCAAAGAATGGAGCGACAGGCTCTACCCCTCAAAATGGAGTTAAGAGAGCAAAGACCTCACCTTCTTCCAAATTTATCACGGATTCAGTTGGTGTGATGCAAAATAGGTAATGATTATATTCCGTAAGCAGTGCAAAAGGGCGGAAAGGGGGGGGATCCTCGCAAGCACAATATTCCGACTCCCCAAGCAATCTTGTGAAATAATCCCGTGTGGTCTAGTGGCTAGGATACGCGGCTCTCACCCGCGAGGCCCGGGTTCGATTCCCGGCACGGGAAGATTTTGCCAAAGACAACAATAGTATAACAACGCTGCAAGCGTTGCGCAGCTCATTGTATCCACGTGACTCTCCCGGCTGGGGTCCAATTTACATTCGGTTAGAGAAAACTCTTCCCGTGCCGGGAATCGAACCCGGGCCACACGGGATGTCTACAAGTTTGTATTATAATAAAAACTATTGCTTACTAAGGTGTACACAGTAGTATAAGAGGGAACGAGGAAGAAAGTCCCCTAGAAATATGACAATCATCCCATGTTGGTGTCAAACAATGAAATTTTTGTACGCGTATATCTACATACATAAAAAAACACGTGTTTGAGTGTTTATTAGTCTGTGGGTTTGCAAAAATGATAATAATATAGAAATAATCTTAAGCGACGGTTGATATTACATTGATTGGCTTAATAATTGTAACTGATATGTCACCGACGACAGAAAGTTTATTTGGTAACTTTCAACTGTCTAGACAGTTCGCTTAACACGTGTTGCCATAAGAAGGTTCGATTTTCTTTCGTTTGTTGAATTTGGGTTTCTAGACACCGTAGACTACACACACACACACACACACACACACGCGCGCGCGCGCGCATACACACATACACATATGTATATTATATATATATATATATATACATATATATATATATATGCATATATATATCTACATATATATATATATATATATATATATATATATATGATTACTATTACCATTATCATTATTGTTATTGTTATTATTACCATCATCATTAGTATTTATTATCATCATTTTTATTATTTTCATCATCATTATAATTTCATTTGCTATATAATGATAATATACATACATACATATACCAAAGGCTTTTTGCCCCCTTTCACGGGGGTAGCCAAAAAGAAAAGGCATAGAAACCACTCCCACTCATTCCATCCCTTACATTTTTCACTCCCCTCCATCCTCCCTCCCTCTCATCGTGGCACCTCCTGGATGACAAGTCATCCCTGCATCCTGTCCACTGCCCTGGGTCAGAAGCAGTGCCGCAAGATACAGCACGTCCACAGCAAGGCCGCTTCATTAATTCAGCGACCCCCCCTCTCCGTTTCCTCATGCAGAAAAGGAGAAGACGGCGAGAAATCCCTTCGGGCTGCGTCAAATTATATCTCATACATGCTTCCTCACCCCCCATCCCCCACCCACTCCCCCTTATGCATCACAGCGTCATCCATACACAACTCTTCTCCATTCACCCCTATCTTCTGTCCTCTCCCATCCTTCCTCAACAGACATTCCTCTCTTTTGTAATGCCCCTTATACCCATCCATCCATCTCATCCTAGGACGCCCCCTCATATTCAGTCCTTCCACCTCTGCCTTCCACACCTCTTTTACTAATATTTCTTCACTCATTCTTTCCATGTGTCCAAACCCACCTGAGGGCCCACCGAACATCAAACGCGCTGGTGGTTCATGCGGAGATATACGGATATTTACGTAACTGGGACGGAGTGGAAATATTAAAAACAAGGGTTAGACAAGAAAAAAACGAAAAATAGTAGAGGCAGCTTTTATAGCATCCCAGCCCCGCTGTAACCAGTGTGATGGTTTTATTAATCTGTCCAAAACGTCCGGCTGGATGGTCCTACAGGAGTTGAAGGGTACGAGAGGAAGGGAGGGGATGGGTTAAGGAAGGAACGCGGATGATGTAAGGTATAAAACGGTTGATTTCCAGATCATGTTTGTACACTCTGAAGAAGCTCTGTTAAGAGCGAAATGTCAGTAAATTAAATTTCAACGATTCTCGGTGTTTATCTCACCACCCTGCCACTCATATATAAATATATATATATATATATATATATATATATTATATATATATATATATATTATATATATATATATATATGTATGTATATATATATGTATATATATAGATGTATATATAGATGTATATATATATGAATATATATATATGTATAGGTATTATATACATATATATATATATATATATATATATATATATATATGTGGGGGGGGGGGGGGAAAGTAAGGGAGAGAGACTGGAAGAAGTAAATCATTTTAGATACTTGGGTGCGAGTGTGGCAGTAAAGGGAGGAGTGGGGGTGGAGGTAGAATGTAGGTTGAGAGAAGCGAGTAAATGCCTTGGTGGATTAAAAAGTGTAATGAGAAATAGACATCAGGGAATGGATGCTAAGAGGAGGTTATAGGAAGGAGTGATTGTGCCGACAACACTGTACGGGGCAGAAACATGGAACATAAGAGAGGAAGAGAGAGGGAGCTTGAATGTGTTTCAGATGAAATGTCGGAGAAGTATGATAGGGGTTACTAGGTTAGATAGAGTGAGAAATGAGGAGGTGAGGAGGAGAACAGGGGTGGAAAGGGAGTTGGGAGATAGGGTTAATGAAAGAGTATTAGGATGGTTTGGACACATGGAAAGAATGAGTGAAGAAATATTAGTAAAAGAGGTGTGGAAGGCAGAGGTGGAAGGACTGAATATGAGGGGGCGTCCTAGGATGAGATGGATGGATGGGTATAAGGGGCATTACAAAAGAGAGGAATGTCTGTTGAGGAAGGACGGAAGAGGACAGAAGATAGGGGTGAATGGAGAATGGTTGTGTATGGATGACGTTGTGATGCATGCGGGGACTTGGTGGGGGATGGGGAATGAGGGAGCATGTATGAGAAATAATTTGACGCAGCACGAAGGGATTTCTCCCCGTCTTTTCCTTTTCTGCATGGGGGGACGGAGAGGGGAGTCGCCAAATTGATGAAGCGGCCTTGCTGTGGACGTGCTGTATCTTGCGGCACTGCTTCTGACCCAGGGCAGTGGACAGGATGCAGGGATGACTTGTCATCCAGGAGGTGCCAAGATGAGAGGGAGGGAGGATGGAGGGGAGTGAAAAATGTAAGGGATGGAATGGGTGGGAGTGGTTTCTATGCCTTTTCTTTTTGGCTACCCCCGTGAAAGGGGGCAAAAAGCCTTTGGTATATGTATGTATGTATATTATCATTATATAGCAAATGAAATTATAATGATGATGAAAATAATAAAAATGATGATAATAAATACTAATGATAATAGTAATAATAACAATAACAATAATGATAATGGTAATAGTAATCATGTGTGTGTGTGTGTGTGTGTGTGTGTGTGTGTGTGTGTGTGTGTGTGTGTGTGTGTGTGTGTGTGTGTGTGTGTGTGTGTGTGTGTGTGTGTGTGTGTGTGTGTGTGTGTGTGTGTGTGTGTGTGTGTGTGTGTGTGTGTGTGTGTGTGTGTGTGTGTGTGTGTGTGTGTGTGTGTGTGTGTGTAGTCTACGGTGTCTAGAAACCCAAATTCAAAAACGAAAGAAAATTTAACCTTCTTATGGCAACACGTGTTAAGTAAACTTTCTGTTGTCGGTGACATATTAGTTACAATTATTAAGCCAATCAATGTAATATCAACCGTCGTTTAAGGTTATTTCTGTATTATTATCATTTTTGCAAACCCATAGACGAGTAAACACTCAAACAGGTGTTTTTTTATGTAGGTTGATATACGCGTACAAAAATGACATTGTTCGACACCAACATGAGATGATTGTCATATTTCTAGGGGACTTTCTTCCTCGTTCCCTCTTATACTACTGTGTACACCTTAGTAAGGAATTGTTTTTATTATATTGCACACTTATATCTATCCCGTGTGGTCTAGTGGCTAGGATACGCGGCTCTCACCCGCGAGGCCCGGGTTCGATTCCCGGCACGGGAAGAGTTTTCTCTAACCGAATGTAAATTGGACCCCAGCCGGGAGAGTCACGTGGATACAATGAGCTGCGCAACGCTTGCAGCGTTTATACTATTGTGGTCTTTGGCAAAACCTTCCCGTGCCGGGAATCGAACCCGGGCCTCGCGGGTGAGAGCCGCGTATCCTAGCCACTAGACCACACGGGATTATTTCACAAGATTGCTTGGGGAGTCGGAATATTGTGCTTGCGAGGATCCCCCCCCCCTTCCGCCCTTTTGCACTGCTTACGGAATATAATCATTACCTATTTTGCATCACACCAACTAAATCCGTGATAAATTTGGAAGAAGGTGAGGTCTTTGCTCTCTTAACTTCATTTTAAGGGGTAAAGCCTGTCGCTCCATTCTTTGCAGCCCATATTCATCTTTTCGTATAAAAATTATAATAGTGATAATGATGAAAACAAGAAAAAAGATGACGAAGAAGGCGAAGAAGAATAGGAGGAGGAGTTTGGGGTTAGGGGGGCATGATGATGTTGATAAATTAAGCTATAACATAGCAATAAAAGTCTATGGTTTAAACAAACCTATTTTCAGCAGATAAAAGAAGATTAACCCTTCTTATGGCAGCTCTATCAATATTATTATTCTTTTGTTGTTGTTGTTGTTGTTGTTGTTGTTGTTGTTGCTTTACAAGAAGAACTTTATGGAGAGATGTCACATCGCTAACATAATTTCGTTTAAAAATATTTGGTGTTTTAGCAAATACACAGACAAATAAAGAGACACACACACTTATATTTACTTGCAAAAATATATCCATGCAAAAATCACACTGCTGGATGCGGATAACAAAAAATAGTTCAGAAGATTTATTAGAATGGCCAGTTATTGGTAAAGATTTGTGAAAAGTCACTCAGATATCAGAGTATTTCCTCCCTTACCCGCACATCTGCAATACCATGGAACTTCCCGCCTCGTTCCTATATATGCTAATATGTTGCCTATCCCTTACTTAACATTATTTCTTATTACATTAACCTAATTAATGAAGTCTCGTGTGGTCTATTGGCTAGAGTAAGCGGCTCTCACCTGCGAGGTCCGGGTTCGGTTCCCGACACGGATAGGGTTGGAAAATGATCACTGTAGCCGTTGTTGTGCGTGGCTTACTTATAAGACTACGGTCGCAGAAGGGGGACAACCCTCAAATTTGTCGGTTTTGAGTTAGAGGAGTCAACCTTTTGTTCGAGGGTGTAAAAGTCTTGTGAAAGGGTCGGCCAGAGGAAATTCGACAATTCTTATGGTTAGAATAAGGCACAAATTTGTATGATTTGGTGCGAAGCGTGGGGCACATGGGGCTGCTGGCGTTGCAGGATGCTGGAGATGTGGACCCTGATGACCCCGATCACCAACATTGTTCATGTATGATAGGATGGGGAATGGGTTGGTAAATTCGCTAAGGGCATTGACAGGAACATAAAGGATTGTCCCTGACAATAAACTTAACTGTCTCAAGACAGTATAAAGGATGAGTCAACCATAACACATAAAAATTAAAAAATTGAATAACATACTATCTCTTATACCATAAAACCTAAAAAAGAAAAAAAAAAAGTTACGTAGTAGGTGTGAATAAAATGCGACCGTAACTAAAAACACATGGCATGACAGAACTACCCTATACCTTTCTTTTGATGTACAATAGTTATACATTTAGCCCGGTGTTGTTGTTGTTGTTTTTTTTTTGTTTTTTTTAGTAATCAGCGATCAATTTTAAGCGCGACTATCTCCAAAGCAGGCGCGTGTGGGTTGTCCCCCTTCCGCGGCCGTAGCCTCATATGGGGCAGAGGTTCTAAGGATGGGTTCCTTGAAACGGGGGCAATGTTTCTTCAGTTTATTTTCAGGTACTTGAGAATATGTACAAAGGGAAAAGATCTCCCCTTGTGAGATAAGGAAGAGCGTCTCCCTACCTCTATTGCAAGGTCCCTGACCTAGGTAGTCTTATCTATGACGGGCATAGCTGCCGTTAAAAAAAGAAGGAAAATTGCTTAAGTAAGCATATTGGGTGTAAGTTGCTATATGGGAAATGTGTTAGTTATGGAATATATATTATACGAGTGTTAGCTGTATTGTATAGGGTTTAGTTATAATACTGGTGGATGTGGCTAGACATGGCGTATTTCTTAAAGTTACGATAATGTAATTGGGGTAGGTATAAGAAAGGGGTCAATGGGCTTGTCTGGCGATATTAGGTATTTCCGTATTGGGTGGTGACGTTATTGCCTTACATTGCATTCCTTGAGTCGTGTTTTGAGATTTGGGAATTTGTGAGGTCTGCAAGGTCTTATTAAAGACGAGTACCATCTCGCATGTGTGTGAATCACGTGCATAGTTAGTGATGGTTAGTGAGGGTTACAATGTTTCTTATAAAGACACAAGAACTAAGTGGACTTATTGCATCCACAGTTTCCTTCGGCTCGGGTTCAGTAATCATCTTGTTAATGAAAACCTTCCCGGGCCTCGCGGGTGAGAGCCACGTATCCTAGCCACTAGACCACACGGGAGTGAACTCACCTCTATGGTATGATAAAAAATGTAATGGCGCAACTCTTCCTCTCACCAAAATATACTTGTTTAGATAACTACCGATGAATTGCCACAATGCATTTTGCGAACACTGAGAAGTCATGTGTGGTCTAGTGGCTAGTAGACACGGCTCTCTCCCGCGAGGCCTGGGTTTGGTACCCGGCGCGGGAATGTTTTTAACCAAGACCATATTTTACAGTTACGCAAGAGTCATGTGGACTGACTATCCATGTCTCTCCTCTGACTCGAGTCCAGTCATTATCCGATAAGTGGAGACCTTCCCGTGCCGGCAAATGGGCAGTAATTGGAGTCGTTGTCAGGAAAAGCCCGTTCTGGCTTTGACTGTCAAGTTTCCGTGGATACACTTGGTCTAAATAGAAAATAGGTATGATGATATCATGAAGGTGATTCTTCAGACCCGATTGAACATTGTCAACTGAGGACTGTGGCTGTTGGAGTTGAATACATGTGGCACATGTGTTTTTGTTTGTACTGTAATGAAACAAAATTAATGGGTCGTTCTTGTGTTCATAGCGCCTCTCTCTCTCTCTCTCTCTCTCTCTCTCTCTCTCTCTCTCTCTCTCTCTCTCTCTCTCTCTCTCTCTCTTTTTTCTCTCTCTCTCTCTCTCTTCTCTCTCTCTCTCTCTCTCTCTCTCTCTCTCTCTCTCTCTCTCTCTCTCTCTCTCTCTCTCTCTCTCTCTCTCTCTCTCTCTCTCTCTCTCTCTCTCTCTCTCTCTCTCTCTCTCTCTCTCTCTCTCTTTCTTTCTTTTTTTCTCTGACAGTTTCTCCAAAATAACTGATATGACAGCTTTTAAAAGATATATTATAAATCAGGCTGTCCGCAGCACCTATATGGTACTCATCTTTGTTTTTGTTTTTAATTATGTCATTTATTCTGGCCCTTGTGCCATATAGAATTCTTAACCCTGCCTTGGTGAGCAACAGTCCGATTTCATTCTCGTGTTTAGAGTTGGGGACGGACAAAAAGCCCTCGCTGTCATCTTTTGTCTCACATATTTGGCCTTCTCTGGTTCTTTTTGTTATTTTTAAAGCCTTTCATTTTAGTCTATGTAAGAGTCCTTGTGGGTGACATAGTTTCCTATATATGTAAAAATGTAGTCAATCTCACCTTGGAGAAATTCCTCACAGCACACCTAGTATGCTCTCAAAAAGAAACATATTACCAACCCGCTTTTTATTCTTGGATGGTGAGCAGAGTAGTAGTGGATAATGTCGTTTTTTAGTTGTCTCTTTTCTGTATATTGAGAAACCAGTCTTATTCCCTTTTCTCCATAATGCCGCGTCTAGGAAGACCATTTTGTCATTCTCCTATTGTTCCATAGTGAACTGTATGTCTTTTTCTATCCCAATGAGCATGTTTGATTTATCATTGGTTGCGGTATGTGGATGATGTAGTTTTTATCGCCCCCAGGGAGACGGATCTCAGTGATAAAGGAGATAGAAAAGGACATACAGTTCAATAAGGAACAAGAGGTCCTTGATATCGTAAATGGTAGACGACCCAATGATGTATGCTTCCATTAGTATTTTTCTATTTTTGCCTTTCTCCAATCTTTTGTATATGTTAACCTTTTCCTTAAGTAAAAACACTACACGTTTCTTCCTCTCAACTTTGGGCATGATGAAATAGAGTTGGCTTAAGACATTGACAGATTGGAAAAAATACAACGGCGAGCCAAAGTTGATTCCAAATATAAAAAATAAATCATACGAAATTCGACTAAAACATATGAATCTGTTTTCCCTAAAAAAAAAAACGTAGACTCAGAGGTGGCTTCATACAGGTATTTAAAATTCTGAAGGGGATTGATAACATCAAAAGTACATTTTTTTTTACACTGAATGAGAATTCGACAAGAAATAATGGTCTCAAACTGTCAGGAAATAGATTTGATTTGGAAGTGGGTAGAAACAACATCGCCAACCATGTAGTTAATGAATGGAATAAACTTCCTACAGAGCCAGTGCAATATAGTTCAGTTCGAAGCTTTAAAATTCGTTCAGATAATCATCTAAGCAAGATGGTGTAATGACTGCCATTTATTTCATATCATTTGATTATTTGTTTGTTATTATTTTTCTGTTTATTTATTATTTGCTTAATTTTCATTTATTATTATTTATCTGTGAATTATTATTCACAATTTACCTGTCTGTTTATCATTCAACTATACCTATTTATTTATTATTCTATTTATTATTATTTATATTATTATAAATTTTTTTTTATCTTTTTATCATTATTATCTTTTTATTCGCATCCGACCTAGTTATTGACCAAAAGGTCTCCTGTCGGCATTCTCCGCCTTTGTAATCCTTTGTAATCCTTTTTAACATGTGCACGGAGGTGGTTAACACATGCCAGGAGAAGTGAATTGGACTGACAAGCCCTGGTGGCGGCGGGGGCAACTACAATCGCGCGAATAATTTTAAACACACGCGGATATTTTAAATTTATTTATTTTTTACATACGTCTATCTTTCTCACAATGTTTCGATTTTCGTGAAAAATACGCCAGTTATTTGAAGGTGCCGTATAATAGAAGGCTGGATACGAAGGCTTTTCCTGTATATATATATATATATATATATATATATATATATATATATAGAGAGAGAGAGAGAGAGAGAGAGAGAGAGAGAGAGAGAGAGAGAGAGAGAGAGAGAGAGAGAGAGAGAGAGAGAGAGAGAGAGAGAGAGAGAAAGAGAGAGAGAGAGAGAGAGAGAGAGAGAGAGAGAGAGAGAGAGAGAGAGAGAGAGAGTCAGTCTACAGTCTCCAGAAACCTATATTCAACAAAAGAAAGACGAAAGAAAATCAAACCTTCTTCTGGCAACATGTGTTAGGCAAACTGTCTAGAAAGTTGAAAGTTAACAATTAAACTTTCTGTCATCGGTGATATATCAGTTACAATTATAAGGCCAATCAATGTAATATCAACAATCGCTTAAGATTATTTCTATGTTATTATTATTTTTGCAAACCCACAGAGAGTTATTTGAAGTTACTTTTTATGTAGGTAGATATACGCGTACAAAAAAGACATTGTTCGACACCAACATGAGATGATTGTCATATATCTAGGGGACTTTCTTCCCCGTTCCCTCTTATACTACTGTGTACACCTTATCAACCAGTTCCTTTCGTTATATTCGACTTTTCGTTTTAAACGCCCTGTGCGGACATGCCGTGTGATCTAGTGGCTAGGATACGCGGCTCTCACCCGCGAGGCCGGGGTTCGATTCCCGGCACGGGAAGACTTTTCTTCAACCGAATGTAAATTGGACCCCAGCCAGGAGAGACACGTGGATACAGTGAGCTGCGCAACTCTTACGTCGTTGTGATACCGTGGTTTTCGGCAAAACTTTCCCGTGCCGGGAATCGAACCCGGGCCTCGCGGGTGAGAGCCGCGTATCCTAGCCACTAGACCACACGGGATTTATGGAAACTAGCGTCTGGGAAGCCGTAACCTTGTGTTTTCGAGAAGCTCCCTACCCCCCTCCACCACCTTTTTTTTCTCTGCTTCTGGAATATAATCATTAGCTATTTTGCATCACACCAACTAAATCCGTGATCAATTTCGATGGAGGTGTGGGCTTTGCCCCCTAAACCCCATTTTGAGGGTAAAAGCCTGTCGTCCCATTCCTTGCAGCCCATATCCTTCTTTTCATATGAAAATTATAATAATGACAATGATAAAAAAAGACGAAAAAGAAGAATAGGAGGAGGAGGAGAAGGAAGAAGGAGAACATTAAATCGTCAGCCACCGAGAGAGGAGGGGGGATGATGAATTAAGCTATAATATATCGATATAAAGCCTACGGTCTAGACAAACCCAATTTCAGCAGATGAAAGAAGATCGATCCTTCTTATGGCACGTTTTTAAAGAACTCTATGGAAAGATGTCATCGTTCACATACTCGTAATTTCAATCACAATGACAACCAGCAAAATATTAACAGCCGTTTAAGAATCTTCGGTGTTTTTAGCGAACACACAGACAAATAAAGAAAAACACACAATCACTTGCAAAAATATATTCATGCAAAAATCACACTGCTGGATACGGATAACAAAAAATACTTCAGAAGATTTACTAGAATGACCAGTTATTGGTAAAGACTGGTGAAAAATCACTCAGATATCAGAGTACTTCTTCCCCTACCAGCACATCTTCAATACCAGGGACCTTCCCGCTTTGCTCCTTCATATGCTATGTAGCCTATCCCTTAATTAACATTAGTTTTTATGATACAGGAGCTCCAAAAAAGATGTAACTACTTTGATCGGCTATAATAAATCTGTTGGGGCGCGCACGGACTTTTCCTTTTCAGGTTACATAGTCAACTAGGTTGGATTTGTTAACATGTCTTTGTTTTTCTTGTTTTCCAGATTGTATGCAAAATGTACGCGCTAGAGCAGAAGTTGAAAATCGTCCAACTCTGGTATGAAACCAAGTCACCCGTAGAAGTCCGCCGTCGGTTCAACACACACCAGGGTCACAAATCTAAGTCTGAGTGTGCAGCACTTACAAATTTGAAAATACAGAGGATTGTGCAGCATTTTGAAAAGGAGAAAACCCTGGATCACGTCCACAAGGGAAGAAGTGGCCGGCGACCGATCATCACTCCTGAGAGAGGGAGTAATTCCGTGAGTCGGTGGTTAGCAGTCCGAAGAAATCTTACCGAATCCGCGCTCAAGAGCTGGCTCTCTCTCCAACTACACTTTTGAGAGTTATGAGGAAGGACCTGAAGCTGTTCCCATTTAGAATTTCAACTCACCATGTGCTGCAGCAACAGGACAAAGAGAAGAGAATCAAGATGTGCGACTGGCTGAATGAAAAGCTCGAGCAAACTCCCAACTGGCTCAATCACATTTGGTTTAGTGATGAAGCACACTTTCATCTTAATGGGGCTGTTAATAACCACAACAATGTGTTTTGGGGAGAAGAGAAGCCAGAAGAAATCAGTGAGAACCGCCTCAAAGGTCCGAAGGTCACTGCATTTGTGGCGTTCAATGCAAAGCACGGTCTGCTGGGACCTTACTGGTTCGAGGAAAATGGGCGCACCGTTACCATCAACAGTGAACGTTATATCACCATTCTTGATCAGTTTCACGGTGACCTGACTCAGAAGCTAACCCAAGGACAGTTAAGGCTTGCTTGGTTCATGCAGGATGGTGCAAGACCTCATACAGCCCACGCATCATTGGATCATCTCAGGGGACTCTTCCGGAATCGTCTCATCAGCCTCAACACAGATCATGAGTGGGCCCCCCACAGCCCTGACTTAAATCCACTTGATTTCTGGTTCTGGGGAGCAGCAAAGGAGAAGGTCTATGCCAACAGACCTCAAACACAGGCTGATCTAAAGCAGAATGTGGCAGCTTATATAGCTGAAGCTTCCGCTGAAACATGGAAAAGAGTTGGCCAGAATTTCTGCGTCCGCGTGAAAGCATGTTTCAACAGAAATGGGGGCTCATATCGAGCATGTGGACTACCAGAAGTTTGTTTGACTTTCAGACATAATCCAACCTTATTGACTTTATGTATCTCGCGTATTAAATTTTATTATTCAAAGTCTGTCTGAATAAAGACCAATCAAACTAGTTACATCTTTTTTGGAGCTCCGTGTATTAACCTAATTAAGGAAGTCCCGTGTGGTCTAGTGACTAGGATAAGCGGCTCTCACCCGCGAGGTCCGGGTTTGGTTCCCGGCACGGGAAGGGTTTGGCAATTACCGTTGTAGCCGTTATTATGTGTGGCTTACATATGGGACAGAGGTTCTGAGGATGAGTTTCTTGAAACGGGGGTGATGTTTATTTTCAGGTACTGGAGAATATGTACAAAGAGGAAAGATCTCCCCTGGTGTGATAAGGGAGAGCGTCTCCCTACCTCTATTGCTAGATCCCTAACCCAGGCAGTCTTATCTATGACGAACACAGCCGTCGTTTATAAAAAGGAAAAGTGGTTAGGTAAGTACATTGGCTGTAGGTTGCTATATGGTAAATGTGCTAGTTATGGAATATACATTATACGAGTGTTATTTACATTCTATGGGGTTTAGTTATTTTATCAATGGATGTGACAAGACATGGCATATATGATGAAGTTACGATAATGTAATTAAGGTAGGTATAAAAAAGGGGTCAATGAAATTGTCTGGTGACATTAGGTATTTCCGTGGTGGGTGGTGACGTTGTTGTCTTACATTGCATTCCTTGAGTCGTGTTTTGAGATTGGAGAATTTGTGAGGTCTGCAAGATAGGAGGTTTTGCTAAAGACGATTACCATCTCGCATGTGTGTGGATCACGTGCATGGTTAGTGAGGGTTACACTGTTTCTTACAAAGACACAAGAACTATGTAGACTTACTGCATCCACAGTTTCCTTCGGCTCGGGTTCCATAATTTCCTTGCTAATGAAAATCTTCCCGTGCCGGGAATCGAACCCGGGCCTCGCGGGTGAGAGCCGCGTATCCTAGCCACTAGACCACACGGGAGGCATTTCAATGCATGTAATCTAGTTGAAAATTTAATGGTGCAACTCTTCCTCTCACCAAAATATATTTATTTAGATAAATACCATTGAATTCTCACAATGCATTTTGCACACACTGAGAAGTTACGTGTAGTCTAGTGGCTAGGAGGCACGGCTATCACCCGCGAGGCCTGGGTTCGGTACCCGGTGCGAGAATGTTTTTAGCCAATACCATATTTTACAGTTACGCAAGAGTCACGTGGACTGACTGTATCCATGCCTCTCCTTTGACTCGGGCCCAATCATTATCCAGTGAATAGAGACCTCCCCGTGCCGAGAAATGGGCACGGGACTCTAACGGGACTCTCGTGTGGTCTAGTGGCTAGGATACATGGCTCTCACCCGTGAGGCCCGGGTTCGTTTCCGGCACTGAAAGATTTTCAGTAAGTGGAATGATAGATAGGTTCACTAACTGAGGTGTGAGAGGCCGTGGTTTGGGTCCTGGAAAGAGCTAGGCACTTTGGCGAATTCTCCACCCAGGACTGCAATTGTGCATAACAGAGGTGTCGAAGCCCATTGTCCTGTGTCAATGCTAGATGAGTCGATTTCAGACTACAAGCCAGCACACAAAAATCCATATATACTATCGCCATGAGTTATAACTAGTAGAGAGGCTGGTGGTGTTGCGTACATCTGGCAACTGTGTGTTCACTAACCTTGTAGTGAAACAGCGATAATGGGTCGGAACAAAGGACATTATAATGACCAGTTTACAATTTTCGCTATACCCTGCAGTTTTAAAAGATAGGAGAAGTAACTACATCCCCTTCACACTCCCCCTCCCCCCTCCTCATGCGGACACATCGTCTGGTATCTTATTATCAGTCCCAATTATGTATCTAACTCACAATGCGGGTTTTCCTGTGTGGTTTAGTGGCTGTGATACGCGATTCTCACCCGCGAGGCCTGGGTTCGATACCCAGCACGAGAAGGTTTTTCACTTACTGGACGTTGGAAAATACATATTTTCTATTGAAAACCCAAACCTAACTAAAGAAATTAAAAAATAGATAAATTATTACAATTTTATTTCATTTATTTGTTTATTCATTTATCTATTTACTTTATACATTTTTCCATTTATATATCTACCTATTCTATCAATTCTATTCATTCTACTTTAGTGGATGTGTTGCGTCTTGCTGCATTCCTTCTGACCCAGGCACTGGGCAGGAGATAGGGATGGATGGGAGTGGACTTTGGTGAAGGGTGGGTGCATACCTTTGTTAGCTAATCCTTTATATGGGGGAAGAAGCCCTTTAGTATATAGGTAGATAGGATTTCTCTTTCTGTTGTTGAACTTCACATAACCCGATACGGTTATCTAAATTCAAGAAGACAAAATCAGTGAATCGTATACTAAAAAGGTCACCTCAGAAGATGAATACAACGGCTAGTCTGAGATATATAATATAATAACATTTTTATATACGAGCAATGGGCTGCGCCAGATCCCGCTACGTGGGGGCTCGTCCCTTCGGACGAGATCGCTTCGCTCACAGCCAATCGGTCGTCTCCGTTCCCGTCACATCACCGCTATCGGCCAATCAGTCGTCTACGTTGCTATCACGTCACCACTCTCGACCAATCAGTTGTCTCCGTTGCCATGATGTCACCAATCTCTTAGCCAATTAGGGGCGGGAAGGGACTTGTCCCCTTGAGGGATTTCCGGTTTCCGGTCCCATTTAGGCAGGAATTCTTTGATTTGTATATATATGTGTGTACATATATGTATATATATGTGTATATATATACATATATATATATATGTACATATGTGTATATATATACATATATATATATATATATGTGTGTGTGTGTGTGTGTGTGTGTGTGTGTGTGTGTGTGTGTGTGTGTGTGTGGTGTGTGTGTGTGTGTGTGTGTGTGTGTGTGTGTGTGTGTGTGTGTGTGTGTGTGCGGGTGTGTGTGTGTGTGTGTGTGTGTGTGTGTGTGTGTGTGTGTGTGTGTGTGTGTGTGTGTGTGTGTGTGTGTGTGTGTGTGTGTGCGGGTGTGTGTGTGTGTGTGTGTGTGTGTGTGTGTGTGTGTGTGTGTGTGTGTGTGTGTGTGTGTGTGTGTGTGTGTGTGTGTGTGTGTGTGTGTGTGTGTGTGTGTGTGTGTGTGTGTGTGTGTGTGTGTGTGTGTGTGTGTGTGTGTGTGTGTGTGTGTGTGTGTGTGTGTGTGTTATCGGAAAATTTCAAAACACTGGACTCAGAGTGTTTAAAATTCTGTTACTCTGAGTCCAGTGTTTTGAAATTTTCCGATAACATGGCTCCTGGACTCCAGCTCTTTACGAACATGTACATATATATGTATATATATATATATATATATATATATATATATATATGTATATATATACATATATATATAAATATACAATATGTATGTATGTATGTATGTATGTATGTATGTATGTATGTATGTATGTATGTATGTATGTATGTATGTATGTATGTATGTATGTATGTATGTATGTATGTATGTATGTATGTATGTATGTATGTATGTATGTATGTACATGTCGTCGTCGGCGGTGCATCGTAGTCAGAAGATTCCACGTTTTCTCTTATCTATGGTGTCTGAGAGGGCTGTGCTGTCCAATTCTGGTGTAGAGCTTTCTAGGGCATAACGCTTCCTCCTATTTATGATGTCTGAGGTGGCTGTGTAGTCCAATTCTGGCGTAGAGCTTTCTGGAGCATGACGGGCACTGGATGAACGGGGGAGGATGAGGGACGGCGAGACGAAGCCTTCCAAGCTGACGATTTTCCTCGTCTCTCTCCTTTCGCATGGTCTCGAACCTCTCCGTTCCAGCCCGAATTGTGTTGCGCCAGATTGAGCAGTCACTGGAGATCGCTTCCCCGGTATCTGGCTCAATTGTGGTAGACCTCAGGGTGGCCTTCAGCTGGTCTTTGTACTT
>NC_134779.1:67716300-67721300 GCF_046742065.1 Oratosquilla oratoria
AATATCCACTTAAGAATCTTTGGTGCTTTTAGTGAACACACAGACAAATAAAGAAACACACTTATATTTACTTACAAAAATATATCTATGCAAAAATCACACTGCTGGATGCGAATGGCAAGAATACTTCAGAAGAATTATTAGAATGGCCAGTTATTAGTAAAGATTGGTGAGAAATCACTCAGATATCAAAATATTTCCTCCCCTACCCGCACATCTTCAATGCCAGGGACCTTCCCGCCTTGCTCCTTCATATGCTGTAGCCTATCCCTTAGTTAACATTATTTGTTATTATATTAATACCTAATTAAGGAAGTCCCGTGTGGTCTAGTGGCTAGGATAAGCGGCTTTCACCCGCGAGGTCCGGGTTTGGTTCCCGGCACAGGAAGGGTTTGACAGTGACCGTTGTAGCCGTTATTGTGTGTGGCTTACATATGGGGCAGAGGTTCTAAGGATGGGTTTCTTGAAACGGGGGTGATGTTTATTTTCAGGTACTGGAGACTATCTACAAAGAGGAAAGATATCCCTGGTGTGATAAGAGAGAGCTTCTCCCTACATCTATTGCTAGATCCCTGACCTAGGCAGTCTTATCTATGACGAACACAGCCGCCGTTTATAAAAAGGAAACGTGCTTAAGCAAGCACATTGGGTGTAGGTTGCTATATGGGAAATGTGTTAGTTATGGAATATACATTATACGAGTGTTATTTGTATTATATGGGGTTTAGTTATGTTATTGGTGGATGTGACAAGACATGGCATATATGTTGAAGTTACGATAATGTAATTGGGATAGGTATAAGAAAGGAGCCAATGCATTTGACTGGTGACATTAGGTATTTCCGTGGTGGGTGGTGACGTTATCTTACATTGCATTCCTTGAGTCGTGTTTTGAGATTGGAGAATTTGTGAGGTCTGCAAGATAGGAGGTCTTGCTAAAGACGATTACCATCTTACATGTGTGTGGATCACGTGCATGGTTAGTGAGGGTTACACCGTTTCTTACAAAGACACAAGAACTAAGTAGACTTACTGCATCCACAGTTTCCTTCGGCTCGGGTTCCATAATCTCCTTGTTAATGAAAATCTTCCCGTGCCGGGAATCGAACCCGGGCCTCGCGGGTGAGAGCCGCGTATCCTAGCCACTAGACCACACGGGAGTGGTTTCAACGCTGCAATATAGTTGAAAATATAATGGTGCAACTCTTCCTCTAACCAAAATATATTTATTTAGATAACTACCATTGAATTGTCACAATGCATTTTCCACACACTGAGAAGTTACGTATGGTCTAGTGGCTAGGAGACACGGCTCTCACCCGCGCGGCATGGGTTCGGTACCCGGCGCTTGAATGTTTTTAACCAAGACCATATTTTACAGTTAAGCAAGAGCCACGTGGACTGACTGTATCCATGTCTCTCCTTTGACTTGGGGCCAATCATTATCCGGTAAGTGGACCTTCCCGTGCCGGGAAATGGGCAGTAATTGGACTCGTTGTTAGGAAAAGACCGTTCTTGTTCTGACTGTCAAGTTTCCGTGGATACACTTGGTCTAAATAGAAAATAGGCACGATGATAGTACATAGGTGAGTTTTGAAACCCAATTGAACTGAAGACAGTGGTTAGAGGCAATAAATACATGTGGCACATGTGTTTGTTTGCATTGTAGTGAAACAAATTAAATGGGTCGGAGCAAGCACCATTATAATGACCAGCTTGCCATTTTGGGAATTTCCACTATATATATGAACTTGATATGGAGTGTGTGTGTGTGTGTGTGTGTGTGTGTGTGTGTGTGTGTGTGTGTGTGTGTGTGTGTGTGTGTGTGTGTGTGTGTGTGTGTGTGTGTGTGTGTGTGTGTGTGTGTGTGTGTGTGTGTGTGTGTGTGTGTGTGTGTGTGTGTGTGTGTGTGTGTGTGTGTGTGTGTGTGCTTCGCCAGGTGTGCTTGGCCTACGGCGTGGCTCGCTTCGCTTCGCTTGGCAATATTTCGTAAAGATTCTCTCAGCAATATTTCGTAAAGATTCTCTTGGTAATATTTCGTAAAGATTCTCTTGTTAACATTTGGTAAAGATTCTCTTGGCAATATTTCGTAAATATTTTCTCATTAATATTTCGTAAAGATTCTTTTGTCAGAATTCCGTATAGATTCTCTTTTTCTTGTTAGCACCACTTTCTTTTTCCATGGTAATATTAGTGTTTCCGGTGATGACTCATTTCCGGGTTGGGCCTTGCGTACGAGGTTGGAAGGTTTAGAGAGAAATATTTTTTTATGTTAGTGGAGTGGAGATTCTCTTGGCAATATTTCATAAAGATTCTCTAAGCAATATTTCGTAAAGATTCTCTTGGTAATATTTCGTAAAGATTCTCTTGTTAACATTTGGTAAAGATTCTCTTGGCAGTATTTCGTAAATATTTTCTCATTAATATTTCGTAAAGATTCTTTTGTCAGAATTCCGTAATTCCGTTTTTATGTATATAGATTCTCTTGGCAATATTTCGTAAAGATTCTCTTAGCGTTATTTCGTAAAGATTCTCTTGGTAATATTACGTAAAGATTCTCTGAGTCTGAGTAAGATGTGTCCCCGGGAGTTAGTGTTTCCGGTGATGACTCATTTCCGGAGTAGGAGGATTGGAAGGTTTAGAGAGAAATATTTTTTTATGTATATAGATAGATTACACAGGGGAACACTTTTTCAGTAACTTTGAGTTGTATTGGATATTTTAACGGATTTTGAAAGAAGTTTAAGCGCTGATTTCAAATCTGAAATTAGTTTTTCTCTACAAGCTCTAGTTTGTATGCAATTTGAGGTTAATGAAATTGTACATATGTGAACTTGCGTAAACCATGTATAAGCATTTTAACGTCCATATATATAGATAGCTTCTAATATTTTGATCATTCTTCTTTTGTTTCAGTTCAAACATGGCTTCCAGAATGAGACATCATTGCAGAAACAAGCCTGATGCCTTCTGCTACATATGTGGATGCTACACACTCAATCGTCAGAGACGTAACATATCCTCGTTCGTCAAGCGTGCCTACAAGGCATATTTTGAAGTTCATCTTGGTGATCAAGACAAGCAATGGGCTCCTCATGTTGTGTGCCACAATTGTGAGGAAATGCTTCGAGACTGGACCAAAGGAAAACGCAAAGGTCTGCCTTTTGGAGTTCCAATGATTTGGCGCGAACCCACCAACCATGTAACTGACTGTTATTTCTGCATGGTAAACACAACGGGTGTTGGGAAGAAAAACCGACATAAGATTACGTATCCGAACATTCCCTCAGCTATTCGGCCTGTTCCGCACTCTGAAGAAGTACCTGTTCCAGTTTTCAAAGGCTTGCCTTCATTGGACGATAAAGACATTGGACATGATACAAGCCAGCAAGACAGTTGTGACAGTGAATTGTCAGAAAAGTGTTCACAATCGGAGGACTGTTCTTCAGACACTGAACCTTTCCCCGTCCCTAAGCCTCTTCCCCAGGCTGAACTGAATGATTTAGTGCGGGATTTAGGTCTTTCAAAGAAAGCAGCAGAGCTTTTGGCATCAAGATTACAAGGCAGAAATCTTGTTGATCACTCTGTTAAAGTATCATATTTCAGAAAGCGTGACCAGCTTTTTGTGACCTTCTTTTCAAAAGACAGACAGTTTGTTTACTGCCATGACATCCCAGGGCTTCTCAAAGAACTGGGTGTACCTTACTATAGTCCTGCTGAATGGAGACTCTTTTTAGACAGTTCAAAACGCAGTCTAAAGTGTGTTCTTTTACATAATGGCAATGTTTATGGAGCAGTACCTGTCGGTCACTCAGTGCATTTGCGGGAAGACTATGATGATATGAGAATGGTCATGGACTTATTAAAGTATCATGAGCACAATTGGATAATTTGTGTAGACTTAAAGATGGTCAACTTTCTTCTTGGACAACAGAAAGGTTTCACCAAGTTTCCATGTTTCCTCTGTATGTGGGACAGCCGAGCACGAGACAGACATTGGGTCCAGAAGGACTGGCCTATTCGTGACACCCTTGAAGCAGGCATGCCAAATATCATACAAGACCCAATTGTAAACAGAGATAAGATCATCTTTCCTCCTCTTCACATCAAATTAGGTTTGATGAAACAATTTGTCAAGGCACTGGAAACCGAAGGTGAATGTTTCCAACACATCATCACAGCTTTACCAGGGTTATCATTTGAGAAGATCAAAGCAGGCGTGTTTGATGGCCCACAGATTCGAACCCTAATTCGTGATGATCAGTTTGTTGCTAAGATGACCGCTTTAGAAAGGGCAGCATGGTTATCCTTTGTGGCAGTCGTTCAGAACTTCCTTGGAAACAATAAGGCGGAGAACTACAGTGAACTTGTGAACAGAATGCTCCTCGCTTTTCGTGATCTCGGGTGCAACATGAGCATCAAGCTTCATTTTTTGAACAGCCACCTTGATCAGTTCCCTGACAACCTGGGGGCTGTGAGTGACGAACAAGGAGAACGATTCCACCAAGACCTAAAGATCATGGAAGAACGCTACCAAGGGCGCTGGGACAAAAGTATGATGGCTGACTACTGCTGGAGCATTAAACGAAATTGCCCAGATGAAATGTACAAACGCAAAAATTACAAACGCAAATTCCTGCCTGAAAAAAATACACAAAGAAATTGATAAGCTTCCATCAGCTGTGGTGATGTTCTGAAGGATGCTAATCTAACTTTGGGATAGATGTTCTGTTAATGTTCTGTTTCTTTTGCCTTAATAAATGTACAGAAATGGCTTTCATACTGTTTTAAGATTCAAGTGAACAAAAGAATTGTGGCTGATATTGCAATTTCCTATAATAACGAAAATTTAAAAAATAAATAAAAATGTCAAATTGCATAAAATCTGTAGCTTGCAGACAAAACCCGACTTCAGATTTGAAATCAGCACACTCAAGTTGACTATAGAAAAGTCTTTTTTTAAATGCAACAAAATGAGTGTTCCCCAGTGTTATTATTGT
>NC_134779.1:67728800-67758800 GCF_046742065.1 Oratosquilla oratoria
TCCAAAGGGGAGAAGCTCGTTGTTATGTTGTTTTTCGTAATTGCCATGCCTGGCGGTGGACTGCACTTATAAGTGTGCGTTAGTGTGTGTGTGTGTGTGTTGTCTGTTGTCGCGAAGCTAGGGTTTGCTGTGGTCAGCGAAATGTGTATTTTACTGGACCTCGTGATGCTGAGTCGGCGTTTGATGCTTGTGGTGGACAGTGAGTGAGGAAGTGGGTTATATGACTGGGGTTATATTACTCGTCTTTTATATGAGGTGTATACAGTAACTACCCTCCTTAATTACTTCTTTAGCAAGTACGTTGATAGCGTAATCAGAAGCGTGCTGGTCTCGCATTCGATTAGTTTTAAGACCGAACCCCACACTCCTCTCAAATTCCCAGCAGTGACTGTTATCTACCCAAACAGTTCAAGCTTCCATAACTATAACATTTCTCAATCTCATCGGCTAAACTCTGAAATTGGAACAACAGCATGATTTGTTTTAGTGCTTCTTTTACCTAAGCTGGTTATCCCCCGTTGTTATGTACATATCCATACAGGCATGCTGGTATATTCGGTGCAAGAAAATCCATAAGGAGTGAGAGTGTACTAGACCCAACTTTGGTGGAAATGATTGTCTAAACGGCCGAGGAATGTTGACCGCAGGTTAGGTCGGGTCATGGCGTGGGGCCAGTGGCCGTTTAAATGGGGGACCAGCAGGTGTCCTGAGTCGTCACGTGGTCATCGTGGGAATCCTTCACGAACCATCGTGAGTGTATCATGGCGGCCATGGAAGAACCCCCGTATACAAAGATCATTTTCTCCGCCAGTGAGAAGGAAGATGAAGACCACGGATCCAAGGACACCCTCCAACGCCGTAAGCGCCTACGAGAAGCTACCTCTAACTCAAGGTCCCAAACATATTGGAATCTACCGCAGAGTATGGAAGAGGACTCCTCCCCACCGGCGGAACCCCACCCACAGCCAGACAACCCTATAACCGACCAACCCCCTATATCCCCCTCAGTTGCGGACGCCACCAGCAACGTCGACAAAGAGGGAAGAGAACCGACACGTCTTTCGTACGCAACCATCACTGCTTCCTCTGGACAGGGAGAATGGCAGGTTGTCAACAATGTCGTCAACGTCCCCAGAAGCCCCGCCCCGACTCGGGCCCCACAAAATACCCAGTCTTCATCAAGCCTACCGAGGACCTTTCTCAATTCCTCAAGCTGGGATCCTGGCGACAGTCACAGTTCGTAAAGGATGCAATAAGGCCTGTTGACTCATCCGCTGTACACCACCCGGAGAATGGTTGATAAGCTGTACATCGGAGAAGCAGCAGGGCCAGCTCCTATGGACTGTGGCCCTGAAATCAGCCCGGCAGCCACCTATGAAAATGATGTGGAATTGCCGGGCAATCAACACAGCCTCGGACCTTTTAGTGCAACATCTCGAAAACAATTCATACGAAATCATTGCACTACAGTCCTTACTGAAACGTCCCCACCAGACCTTAGCTTTGTCAGGATACCTCTACCCTCCGTTTGTAGAAACTGACGATTCAGGAAAGGTGCGCGTCGCCACTTATGTCTCCCAAGGATTGGCTACTAAGCCCGGGTCGCTTCCGGCTTCTCACTGGAAGAAAGGTATGGTGCGATCACTTCACAGTGGAGAGGGACCGGATCGTGCATGTCCTGAATTACTATAACACTGAAACGTCTCAGCACTTCGAGTGGCTAGGAGCCCTTCCTGACAACTGGATAGTGTTGGGCGATTTCAATCGCTGCGACGCCTTATGAGAAGATGGTTATCCCCATTCCTCCCCAGAAATTCTCTCCTACTTAGACGAACCAGATATGGTACCCCTCAACGATGGCGGTCACACCAGGATTCCTGACAACCCGGGACACGGAAAGCCCACCATTGACTTGTCCTTCGTATCCTCCAATTTAGCGGGGATCACGGTTTGGTCAACTCTGGATGACACAATGTCGTCTGATCACCTCCCCATTAAGACCACCGTCCACCTCAGTCCCATTATCCACCTTCATCCGCCGCAGGAAAATTTCAACCTAGAAAGTGTAGATTGGAGTGCGTACCAAACCTACCTGGTAGTCGCGAAATTATGCGAGGACCATACCAGCTCGGTGGAAGAACTAAACACCCTCTTCACCGAAATCATGCTCGAGGCAGCTCGCCATGCCATCCCCCTGACCTGCACAGGACGCGGGAGGCGAGGTCACCCCTGGTGGACAGATTACTGCAACATAGCTGTGAAAAGGAAGAAGCGGGTCTACCAACGCTACATGATGGAGGACTCAGAGGAGGCATATATATCCATGAAGCAGACAAAGGCACAGTGCAAAAGGACCATCGCCAGGGCCAAGCTTGTTTATTGGAGCAACATGGACGACCATCAGGATCTTACTACAGCCTGGAAGAGGTTCAAGGAACTAAAGAATCGTTACAATACCCCTGACGGGGACCTTACTACACCTGAGCAGAGGGCTTCTTACACCAGTTTGCTAGCACACGCTCCACAGCCAGCCTACCAGTAGCACAACGCCGTTTCCTAGAAAATCAAGGCGCCCAAGCAGACCTATCTCCGCCTACCGGGAGAGAAACGGACCTCACTCTCTTTGGGTTACGCTGGGCCCTAAGAGCAACCAAAGCCACAAGGAAGTCTCCAGGTGCCAATAACGTCACCTACCCACTCTTGAGACACCTCTCCCATCCCCTGCAAGAGGCATTGCTGGCAATATACAATAAGTGTTGGAGGGAGGACGTTGTCCCGAAGGCCTGGAAGCACGCTGTTGTGGTCCCCATCCCCAAGGCAAGCAAGCGAAGAAACCAGATTGCCAACTATAGGTCCGTGTTCCTCATTTCTCGTATAAGTAAAATATATGAGAGAATTGTGCTAAGCCGCCTCCAGAATCATGTTGAAACCAAAGGAGAGCTACCAAAGCTCCATGCCGGATTCAGGAAGAAAATGAGCATCACCGACCACATCGTATGACTCTCCGAGCACGTCCGCAGGGCTAAAGAAGCAAAGGAGTGTCCTACATATGTGATTTTTTTATATTGTCAAGGCTTTTGACACCGTCTGGCACACGAAACTCCTCTGTAATCTGAAAGCCATCGGGGTCTCTCCAGAGGTTTACAACTTCACCAGAACGTTCCTCTCCAACCGTTCCATAGCGGTACGCTGGAGAGGAGCAATTAGCCCCCAGGCGAAAATTGATTTGGAGGTCTCACAAGGCTCTGTCGTAGCCCCTCTCCTCTGCTACTGGCCTAGTGACCGTCGACGGGTTGCCCAATGCCAAATGGACCCCTTTCCTCCCTGGACTATCTCTCCACCCGAGGTCGAGCTTGACATCCTCGGACTAGGACGACATGACAACCCTCACCTTTTGGCTGCACGCACCAGAGAGCTGCTTGCTCTCAAGTACCGAGAAGAGTTCCTGGTGTACACGGATGGGTCAGTACTTGAAGATGGTCGCACAGAAGCCACAAGGGAGTCCTTCTCCGTAAAGCTTCCCTCCACTACAATCCTTACGGCAGAGCTTGTCGCCATCAAGGAAGCACTGAACAAAAGCATCTCATTTCCCGACCCACCATCGCGCGTCACAGTGTTATCAGACTCTAGGTCCAGTCTAGTATTCATTCAAAGAGGCCACTGCCCCTCGAGTCCAAACATTCTAAATAGTATCCTGCACCTCTCTGATGACGCTGCCAGGATGGGAGTCCGTCTGCGGTACCAATGGGTTCCCTCTCATGTGGAACTCCATGGCAACGAGATGGCAGACAAAGGTGCCAAACAAGGTGCCCTGGCACCCAAAGATAGTGAAGCCCCTATCCAAATCACAGCTAATGACACCATCACCAAAATCGACCGTGCCGCCTGGGCCCAGCGGAAGACTGACTACGCTGCCACGGCTTCTGCTCGTGGATGGCCCACGTCCTGCCTTGGACCGAACCCTTCCACCCTAGTTTCACTGCCCTCACATATCTCCTCCACAATAAGTAGGACACGGGTAGATCACTGGCGTATCGGCGTATCCAGTACACCAGTACCTACTGCATCTGCGGTGCGGAATTGGTATAATTCTGGCACTGTCTTCTTCTCTGCCCCGCACTGAAAGACCACTTCAGGCTTGTTAATGAGAGATGGACTTTTGAAATCAAAAGATCGCGAAATCAGTCCTAGAATCTAATTTGCTTTTTCAGAGGTTGAAATACACTGTTTAGACGATTTGAGATTGTTACTGATAATTACGCCAAGATCCTTTTTACTATCCACTTTTGTTAACGAATTTCTAAATAACTTGTAATCGTACTTACTGTTATTTTTCCCTATGTGCATTACCTTGCATTTACTTGTGTTTCTACCCCAAAAAAGGAATTAGTCCACTACAAACTCCCACAATGAGGTTTGTAAAAACATCTTTACCTCTGCGTGAAAGGTGGATCCCATCAGAAGCGTAAAGGTCATGACGTCTGGAAAGAAAATACCAAGGATCAAGAAAGTGGTATCCTAGTTGCGTGCAAAATCGTGATATCCTCTCAGTGATCCCTATAGCTCTACTGTTCCAACACGAGCCTGCGTAGATCCTCGGAAGGATCTCACAAACTACGTGACTGCTCCCACTTTCCCTCATCTCCTGATGGACCTTGTAATTCCAAACAAGTTCCTCTGATCTCACCCTACTCACATTGTTACTTCCCGTATGAACAATCGTAACCGTATTCGTCCGCCTTTGCTCCCTGATGATCTGGGTACAATCGGCGATCCCACGGCCCTGTTGACATACAAGCTTGCAACGTCGTTTAGTCCTCCGCTGTAGGATGTCGTCAGCCACCTCATCCTCCAGCAGAGCAAAACGATTGGCTAGAGCCAGGAGTTGGTCCGCAGGGCACCCGTTTACCGAAAGCGGGCTCGACAAACGGGAACCCACGGAGCGCCACGTGCTCACGGCAGTGGCAGAAGTGGAAGAAGTGGAACGCTCTTTGGGTTGTGGGGATGATTCATTCTTCTCACAGAGCGCACTCTTGAGAAGGCCAATTCCCTCTTCACACATCCTGAGACTGTCCTCCAGGTTCACACAACTATCACACCATTTCGCTCCTCCTTCAGCAATACAATACTTCTTTCATTTTTACCCACACTTGACTCGCCATTTTTCAGTTGTGAAACATAGTCCTAACGAGGATGTTTTTGTAGCACTGTTGCCATGTAAATGAAGCGGTAGGGTAAATCAGATTAGAATGTGGGCCCTACTGTGGAGGTGATGTGTCTTGATACATCACTTCTGACCAGGCCAGTGGGTGGGGGTCAGGGATGGTCCTTCGTCCACAACAAATAGGTGGCTACCATCCTCATAAAGAGAAGGAAGCCTTTTGATATATAAATACGTACGTGCATATATACATACATACTTAGACAGACAGATAGATAGATAGACAGGAAGTTAGATAGCGTCTTTTACATAACCTAATCACAATCAAAGCTACCTAAACTGATACAATACTGAATTTCATTATGTTACCAGCAATCTCTCGATTAATCAATAATCCTAATCTACTGAATATTGTCTTCGGATTGCACTATTACACCTTCTATTATATTACAGGTGAGATGGGAATGCCGTGTGGTCTAGTGGCTAGGATACGCGACTCTCACCCGCGAGGCCCGTGTGCGATTCCCGGTACGGGTAAGTTTTCACTTACTGACTAATAATTAATTGAACTCGAGCCATAAAAGATACTGGGTATAGTCGTGGTACACATGGCTCGTTCGTTATGGTAAGATATAGCCGTGGTAAAAAACTTTCCCGTGCCGGGAATCGAACCCGGGCCTCGCGGGTGAGAGCCGCGTATCCTAGCCACTAGACCACACGGGAGTTCTTCCCAAGGTGAAAGCCTTTGCCAAAATCCAATGTTAATCATCTGAATATGTTTTGATGAGAGGAAGTCGGGTTGCAGTATTACACCTTCTATAATATTGCAAGTGAGATGTGAATCCCGTGTGGTCTAGTGGCTAGGATACGCGGCTCTCACCCGCGAGGCCCGGGTCCGATTCCCGGCACGGGAAAGCTTTTTTTTTTTTTTTTTTTTTTTTTTTTTTTTTTTTTTCCTCTTACCATGTGTACCCCGACTCTACCCAGTATCATTTATGGTTCGAGTTCAATTAATTGCCAGTAATTGAAAACCTTCCCGTGCCGGGAATCGAACCCGGGCCTCGCGGGTGAGAGCCGCGTATCCTAGCCACTAGACCACACGGGAATCTGTTATCGTGAGCAATATATTAGGTGTAATAGTGCAACCCGACTTCCTCTCATCAAAACTTATTTAGATAACTACCATTGCATTTTGACAAAGGTACCTTAGTGAAAACTCCCGTGTGGTCTAGTGGCTAGGATACGCGGCTCTCACCCGCGAGGCCCGGGTTCGATTCCCGGCACGGGAAAGTTTTTACCACGGCTATATCTTACCATAACGAACAAACCATGTGTACCACGACTATACCAAGTATCTTTTAATGCTCGAGTTCAATTATTTGCCAGTAAGTGAAAACTTTCCCCTGCCGGGAATAGTACCCGGGCTTCGCGGGATACGCGGCTCTCACCCGCGAGGCCCGGGTTCGATTCCCGGCACGGGAAACTTTTCATTTACTGACTAATAATTGAACTCGAGCCATAAAAGATACTGGGCATAGTCGTGGTACACATGGCTCGTTCGTTATGGTAAGATATAGCCGTGGTAAAAACTTTCCCGTGCCGGGAATCGAACCCGGGCCTCGCGGGTGAGAGCCGCGTATCCTAGCCACTAGACCACACGGGATTCGCATCTCACTTGCAATATTATAGAAGGTGTAATAGTGCAACCCGACTTCCTCTCATCAAAACATATTCAGATAATTAACATTGGATTTTGGCGAAGGCTTTCACCTTAGGAAGAACTCCCGTGTGGTCTAGTGGCTAGGATACGCGGCTCTCACCCGCGAGGCCCGGGTTCGATTCCCGGCACGGGAAAGTTTTTTTACCACGACCATATCTTACCATAATGCACGAGCCTTGTATACCCCGACTATACCCTGTATCTTTTGTGGGTCGAGTTCAATTATTAGCCAGTAAGTGAAAACTTTCTCGCGCCGGGAATCGAACCCGGGCCTCGCGGGTGAGAGCCGCGTATCCTAGCCACTAGATCACACGGGATTCACTTCGCCCGTGCAATATAATAGGTGTAATAATGTAACCCGACTTCCTCTCAACAAAACTTATTTAGATAACTGCCATTGCGTTTTGACAAAGGCTTTCACCTCGGTGAGAAATCCAGTGTGGTCTAGTGGCTACGATACACGGCTCTTACCCGCGAGGCCCGGGTTCTATTCCCGGAACGGGTAAGTTTTTACCACGGCTATATCTTACCATAACGAACGAGCCATGTGGACCACGACTATACCCAGTATCTATTATGGCTCGAGTTCAATTATTAGTCAGTAAGTGAAAACTTTCTCGCACCGGGAATCGAACCCGGGCTTCGCGGGTGAGAGCGGCGTATCCTAGCCACTAGACCACACGGAATTCGCAATTTTATTGTAATATTATAGAACATGTAATAGTGCAACCCGATTTCCTCTCATCAAATCATATTCAGATAATTGCCATTCGATTTATTCAAAGGCTTTCATCTAGATGGGAACTCCCGTGTGGTCTAGTGGCTAGGATACGCGGCTCTCACCCGCGAGGCCCGGGTTCGATTCCCGGCACGGGAAAGTTTTTACCACGGCTATATCTTACTATAACGAACGAGCCATGTGTACCACGACTATGCCCAGTATTTTTTATGGCTCGAGTTCAATTATTAGTCAGTAAATGAAAACTTTCCCGTGCCGGGAATCGAACCCGGGCCTCGCGGGTGAGAGCCGCGTATCCTAGCCACTAGACCACACGGGAGATCCCCCTAGGTGAAAGCCTTTGACAAAATCCAATGGCAATTATCTAAATATGTTTTGATGAGAGGAAGTAGGTAGAAACAACTTTGCCAACCGTGTAGTTCATGAGTGGAATATACTTCCTGCACATGTAGTGCAATTTAGTTCAGTTCGAAGCTTTAAGAATCATTTAGATAAACACCTAAGCAAGTTGCTGTAATGATTATGATTTAATTTATATTATTTGTTTTTGTTTTGTTATCATTTGTCTGTCTGATTTTCATTTATTATTAGTTATATGTCAATTTATTATTATTTACTATTTACCTGTTTGTTTATTATTTAACTATACCTATGCATTTATTTATGTCTTTTACTTGTTATTTACATTATTATAGTTTTTATTTATTATTGTATTATTATTATTATTTTTTTCGCATCTGACCTAGATATGGACCAAAAGGTCTCCAGTCGGCATGCTCCGCCTTTGTAATCCTTTGTTAAGTCGGGTTGCACTATTACACCTATTATATTGCAAGTGAGATGCGAATCCTGTGTGGTCTAGGGGCTAGGAAACGCGGCTCTCTCCCGCGAGGCCCGGGTTCGATTCCCGGCAGGGGAAAGTTTTCACTTACTGGCAAATAATTGAACTCGAGCATTAAAAGATATTTGGTATAGTCGTAGTACACATGGCTTGTTCGTTATGGTAAGATATAGCCGTGGTAAAAACTTTCCCGTGCCGGGAATCGAACCCGGGCCTCGCGGGTGAGAGCCGCGTATCCTAGCCACTAGACCACACGGGAGTTTTCACTAAGGTACCTTTGTCAAAATGCAATGGTAGTTATCTAAATAAGTTTTGATGAGAGGAAGTCGGGTTGCACTATTACACCTAATATATTGCTCACGATAACAGATTCCCGTGTGGTCTAGTGGCTAGGATACGCGGCTCTCACCCGCGAGGCCCGGGTTCGATTCCCGGCACGGGAAGGTTTTCAATTACTGGCAATTAATTGAACTCGAACCATAAATGATACGGGGTAAATTCGGGGTACACATGGTGAGATATGGTGCCGGGAATCGAACCCGGGCCTCGCGGGTGAGAGCCGCGTATCCTAGCCACTAGACCACACGGGATTTACATCTTACTTGCAATATTATAGAAGGTGTAATACTGCAACCCGACTTCCTCTCATCAAAACATATTCAGATAATTAACATTGGATTTTGGCAAAGGCTTTCACCTTGGGAAGAACTCCCGTGTGGTCTAGTGGCTAGGATACGCGGCTCTCACCCGCGAGGCCCGGGTTCGATTCCCGGCACGGGAAAGTTTTTACCACGGCTATATCTTACCATAACGAACGAGCCATGTGTACCACGACTATACCCAGTATCTTTTATGGCTCGAGTTCAATTATTAGTCAGTAAGTGAAAACTTACCCGTACCGGGAATCGCACCCGGGCCTCGCGGGTGAGAGCCGCGTATCCTAGCCACTAGACCACACGGCATTCCCATCTCACCTGTAATATAATAGAAGGTGTAATAGTGCAATCCGACTTCCTCTCATCAATACATATTCAGATAATTGCCATTGCATTTTGGCAAAGGCTTTCACCTAGGGGAAGAACTCCCGTGTGGTCTAGTGGCTAGGATACGCGGCTCTCACCCGCGAGGCCCGGGTTCGATTCCCGGCACGGGAAAGTTTTCACTTACTGGCTAATAACTGAACTCGAGCCATAAAAGATACTGGGTATAGTCGTGGTACATATGACTCGTGCTTCATGGTAAGATATGGTCGTGATAAAAAAAATTCCCGTGCCGGGAATCGAACCCGGGCCTCGCGGGTGAGAGCCGCGTATCCTAGCCACTAGACCACACGGGAGGTTTCTCATCAGTGAAATCCTTAGTCAAAATGAAATGGCAGTTATGTAAATATATTTTGATGAGAGAAAGTTGGGTTGCACCATTACACCTTCTATTATATTACAAGTGTGAGGTGAATCCCGTGTGGTCTAGTGGCAACGATATATAGTTCTCATCCTCGTGGCCCGGGTTCGATTACCGGCAAGGGGAGATTTTCGCAAACCAGGTGATAACTGGACACGAACCAAGTGCTTATGCGTCATTATATGGTCGTAGTAACAAAAACCGGTTCCTGCCCGGGATCGCGGCAACCATGACACCACTGTACGAAGTCCAATCAGAAAAGTCCAAGGACCTTAAGTGGAGCCCCCCCTCAAGCAGAGGTCTTCCAGAAAGCAAAATTCGCCCTCGCCGCCGAAACTCTCCTCGCCTTTCAAATCCCCAGCAAGTCTCTCATCGTCACCATGTATGCCAGCAACATCGCCATTGGAGCCGTTCTGGAACAAGTCATTCATGGACAGCCACGCCCTTTGAGCTTCTTCAGCCGCAAACACCTCAAGGCCGAAAGGAACTAATCTACATTCGACAGAAAACTTCTCGCCGTCCACTAAGCCGTCCGCCATTTCTGCCATTTCCTTGAGGGTGCAACGTTTTCCATCCAGGCCGACCACATGCCCTTAGTTCACGCCTTTAAAGACATGCGGACGCCTGGTCCGCACGACAAAGCGGCCACCTCTCAGCTATCGCTCAGTTTAACTGCACCTCCGACATCTGCCAGGCAAGAAAAAAACCCGTAGCCGACGCCCTCTAAAGAGTTGAGATAGACGCAGTAAAGCTGGGACTCGACTACGACTACCTCGCCAAGGAGCAACAACGGGACCCCGAGGCACCAGCAGTGAGAACATCGTTCATGGCCCTACAGTGGAATGACATACCCCTGAACGATTCCAGCACCACCGTCCTCTGCGACGTCAGCACCGAGCGTCCACGCCCATGGATACTAGCATCCCTTCGCTGCCACGTCTTCGGCCTCCTCCACGACCTGTCACATTCTTCACGACGAGTAACAGCACGGCTGATGTCACAAAAGCTCGTGTGGTACGGCATATCCCGCGACGCGCGGAACTAGGTCCGATCCTACACATCCTACCAGAAATCTAAATTCCACCGACACACGAAGACGTGCGCCGAGCCTTTTCAATAACCACAGAGACGTTTCCCTCACATCCACGTGGACGTAGTGGGGCTCCTTCCTCTGTCAGCTGGACACCGTTATCTTTTCACCATCATAGACCGCCCTACCAGATGGCCTAAAGCCATCCCACTGTCCGACGCCACACCCACCTCCTGCACAGCAGCCCTGCTCTCCGGATGGATTTCCAGATTCGGCATTCCAACACTTCACGTCCGACCGCGGCACCGTCTTCACGTCGCAGTTATGAACATCCCTGGGACAGCTATTGGGCACCTCAGTCCACCACACCACAGCCTGCAACCCGAAGGCTAACGATATGGTGGAGGGGTTCCACAGAGCCCCCAAAGTGGCCCTGATATCACGCTGCAACAACGCGACCTGGGGCACTCAGCTACCCTGGGTCCCCCTCGGCCTTCGTACTACCCCGAAAGAGGGCCTCGACGTTTCCCTGGCCGAGATGTTTTTCGGCGAACCCCTCGTGGTACCTGGCAAATTCTTCCCTGATGCCCCTACGAGCAACGCAACGGCATCAGCCACCTACGAAATATCGTCAAAGAATTTGCCCCGTCCAAACAAATTTACAAATCGCCAGAGCACCAATACGTCCCCCCCGAGATCTACACACATCAAATTATGTTATTCTCCACACTGACGCTCACACGCCACCCCTCACCCCAGCCTACTCCGGCCCCTACGAAATTGTCCAGAGAAAGGAGAAAGCGTACCTGCTACGCATTAAAGGCAGCAACAATTGGGTCTCCATCTACCACCTCAAGCCAGCGTACCTACAAAACACAGAGCCACTTCCGGTACGATTCTCCAGGGCGGACCGTCCCCTCTCATACGCAACGGAACATTCTCGCTGAGGGGGGAATGTTATGGCGTCCACACCACAAACGACAGCTTTGCCACGCAGGCTAACAGGTAATTGGCTATTGGAACAAGCCACCTCGACGACCTCAGCGACTATTGTACATTCGCTATTGTTAGGGACGCACTGAGATGGCAGCCCTTCAGATCACGAGGCGATTGCTGATTGGCCGATCGGACTGCCGTGTGATCCCGGAGCACTATATAAGCCATGTCACTTACACAATAAAGACAAAACGGATTGAGACATTCATTCTTCATCACCTTCGATCACTCGACCTCGTAGTCTGTCTAAGTAGCGCTCGCTACAGGATGAAATTATGAACCCTTACGTCAGCAAATTATTCTAATTATAAATAATCTTCTCTATCTTCCTTCGGATTGTAACAACTCAGATATAGAATATAAACTATTGAATATTAGTGTAGAATATGAACTATTACATATCAGTACTAAATATAAGCTACCACATAGCACCTCACAGCTACGTGAGCTAGACTAAGCTAGTGAATAAATACAGAACTGAAGAGCAGAGGAATACCTTTTAAACGCTCAAGAGCGAATCCTAAACAAGATAAAATATTGGATCATTTTTTCCTGCTCACGTCATAGCTCCGCCCACTTCGATCCATTACTTAAAGGCGGCCACCACCTTCGGAAAGCAGACTCGCTCCGCTATTCCAGACCCGTGGCTTCTTCAAGATCTCCCTATGCTCATCGTTGACAGAGCTCCAGCCTGTTTAACCAGCAGTCCAACCACCGGCCTTCCCCCCAAGGACAAGCCTCGTTCCATCTACAACTAGAGTGAGTATTAACCGACTCTTACTTGGTAGAAATGGAATCATCCCCCCTTTTTTATATTTGTCTTCCTTTATATGTATTTTTGTGATTGGGTACATTTCTCTTGTGGTTAAATTATGTATATATATGTTTTTTGTTCCATTGTATCTCTTTTTATAATGTTTGTCATCCCTCGGGATATATTTATTTGTATTGGTGATGGTGCATATTAAATGTTTTCATGGTATTAGACTTGCCTTTACGTGTGTAAAAATTCAATCCGAGAGCCACTACGTCTATGAACGTACTTTGTTACGGCTGCTTCGTGCCTTCGTAAACTATCAGTTTCCACCCCGTGTGTGTGTGTGTGTGTGTGTGTGTGTGTGTGTGTGTGTGTGTGTGTGTGTGTGTGTGTGTGTGTGTGTGTGTGTGTGTGTGTGTGTGTGTGTGTGTGTGTGTGTGTGTGTGTGTGTGTGTGTGTGTGTGTGTGTGTGTGCGTGTGTGTGTGTGTGTGTGTGTGTGTGTGTGTGTGTGTGTGTGTGTTGTGTGTGTGTGTGTGTGTGTGTGTGTGTGTGTGTGTGTGTGTGTGTGTGTGTGTGTGTGTGTGTGTGTGTGTGTGTGTGTGTGTGTGTGTGTGTGTGTGTGTGTGTGTGTGTGTGTGTGTGTGTGAAGAGAAGAAGCGAAGTTTCACAGATTGGTTACAAAATAGGACGAGGGAGTCATATGAGAGGTATAAAGGAAAGAGAAGAGAAGTAAAGCACAAGATAAAGGAGGCAAAGAAGAGAGCAGATGTGAAATGGGGTAAGAGTATGACAGAAAATTTTAAAAGTAATAAAAAGATGTTTTGGAAAGATTAATAGAGGAAAAGGAGGCGAATCAATTAGAGAAAAAAAGGTAAAAGGTGCAGATGGAGAGATGATAATGGAAGAGAAGGCAGGAAGAGGAAGATGGGCAGAGTACTTTAGGGAGTTGCTAAATGTGAAGGAGGATAGCGAGGGAAAGGTAGTTGCAGTGGGAAATGCTAAGAAAATGACCGTGATGAGTGAGGAAAATGGAAGAGAAATAGGGAAGGGTGAAGTGAAGGCAGTTGTTAAGATGATGAAAGCAGGTAAGGCACCTGGTCTGGATGTATGCCATGCAGAATGTCTGAAAAAAGGAGGTACAGTGATGGTGGACTGGCTGGTGAGGTTAGTTAATGTTTGCTTGAGACAGGATAGAGTGCCGGAGGACTGGAGGAGTGCCTGTATAGTTCCACTTTACAAGGTTAAAGGGGACAAGTGTGAGTGTAGTAGTTTCAAAGGGATTAGCTTGTTAAGTGTAGTTGGGAAGGAAGGCTTATGGGAGGATCTTGGTTGGGAGGATTAGGAGAGGAACAGAGGGAATAATTGGTGAGGAGCAGTGTGGATTTAGGACAGGTAGAGGTTGCGTAGATCAGATTTTTGTGGTAAGACAGATATGTGAGAAAGCTATAGGAAAAGACAAGGATGTTTTTGGGCTTATATGGACCTGGAAAAGGCTTATGACAGGGTAGACAGGAAGGTACTACAGGAGGTTTTGCAGATATAAGAGATAGGAAGAAAGCTTTTAGGAGCTGTCAAGAGTTTAAACGGGAGTAGTAGAGCGTATGTCAGGATTAGAAGTGGAGAGAGTGAGTGGTTCGAGGTAAAGGTAGGACATCGTCAGAGATGTATTATGTCGCCCTGGCTGCTCAGCTTATACATGGATGGGGTGGTGCGAGAGGTAAAAGCAAGGGTGGCGGGCCAGGGATTGGAGATGGTTAAAGAAAATGGAGAAAAGTGAGAGGTGAGCCACTGTTGTTTGCTGACGACAATGCGTTTGTAGCAGGATCGGAGGAGGGATTAAGGAAGTTAGTGACAGAGTTTGGGAAAGTATGTGAAAGAAAGAAGCTGAGGATAAATGTGGGTAAAAGTAAGGTGATGAGATGTACAAGGGGAGAGAGTGGCATCAGGCTGGAAGTGAGTATTAAGGTAGAGCGACTGGAGGAAGTAGATAGTTTTAGGAACTTGGGTGCGAATGTGGCAGGAAAGGGAGGAGTGGAGCTAGAATGTAGATTGAGAGAAGCGAGTAAGTGCCTTGGAGGATTAAAAAGTGTAATATGAAATAGACATTTGGGAATGAATGCTAAGAGAAGATTGTATGAAGGAGTGATTGTGCCGACAGCACTGTATGCGGCAGAAACATGGAACATAAGAGAGGAAGAGAGAAGGAGTTTGAATATGTTTAAGATGAGGTGTCTGAGAAGTATGATGGGGGTTACTAGACTGGATAGAGTGAGAAATGAGGAGGTGAGGAGGAGAACGGGGGTGGTAAGGGAGTTGGGAGATAGGGTGGATGAAAGAGTATTGGGGTGGTTTGGACACATGGAAAGAATGAGTGAAGAAAGACGAGTAAAAGAGGTGTGGAAGGCAGAAGTGGAGGGAGTGAACATGAGGGGCCGGCCTTGGATAAGATGGATGGATAGATAGGGTAAAAGGGGTTTTAGGGAAGAGGGGAATGTCTGTGGAGGAAGGACGAGAGAGGACAGAAGACAGGGGTGAATAGAGAAGGGTTGTATATGGATGATGTTGTGATGCATGAGGGAGAATGGGTGGGAGATGGAGGTGAACTAGTATGTGTGAGAAAAATTTGACGCAGCCTGAAGGGATTTCTCCCCCATCTTATCCTTTTCTGCATAGGGGAACGAAGAGTGGGGGTCGCCGATTTTATGAAGCGGCATTGCTGTGGATGTGATGTGTCTTACGACACTGCTTCTGAACCAGAGCATTGGAGAAGATGTAGGGATGACCCGTCATCCAGGAGGTGCCAAGATAAGAGGGAGGGTAGAAGGGAGTGCTTCATAGCCATCAGGAATCACTAGGAGAAGTCACATGCGCTTATGGGAGGTCAAAGGCGCTTGTGACCTCTCCTAGTGATTCCTGATGGCTATGAAGCAGCCAATCAGGAAGACCGCTTTACACAACACCATCCAAGCAAACAGAAACAAAATAATATATAAACGTCACACACATACACCCAAACAATTAGCCTGAAAATGGTCTCAAGAGAACACCAAGACGCTGCAATCACATACGGACAGCTACTCAGCAAGCTAACAGTCCAACACCGTAAACTAGCAAGAGAAATAGAAATTCTCAACAAAAAGATAAACAATGCAGAAACAGCAATATTATTCAATCTCGTTTGTTAACAAGAAAATATTCTTCCTGGATACACTAATATATATATATATGTGTGTGTGTGTGTGTGTGTGTGTGTGTGTGTGTGTGTGTGTGTGTGTGTGTGTGTGTGTGTGTGTGTGTGTGTGTGTGTGTGTGTGTGTGTGTGTGTGTGTGTGTGTGTGTGTGTGTGTGTGTGTGTGTGTGTACAACACTGAATGGGTCCCAGTGACTAGAGATACATTTTTATCAACCACAATGTACTTTAATTCTAAGCCATTAACATCGGAAGAACCGTGGAGGCGCATGCAGAAATTGAAACGTGGTAAGCCCGAGGACTCAAACCAACGCGGCGAGCACGTGACCAGTGCCGTATTGACTTAGACCAATACACCATCAAGAGAGATGGTGTATTGGTCTAAGTCAATACGGCACAATGATTCTACTTCCTGATATTTTCAATTCTTCTGATCAAGATTTTTTCTGCTGGGAGGTGAGTACGAACAAGATTTCCATAGTACTACACTTATCAAATAATCAAGCTTTCGTCTTCAAAGAGACATCTTCAGGATTGACAAAATTCTGTAATTTAAAGAAAAACAAAAATATTGATACAATTTAGACAAGAAAATAAACATGTAAATAACAAAATGAAAAGTTATAACAAATGTATAGAGTAAGATATACACGAGTGGCACTTACGTCTATGAGAGAAGTATAATTGGTAGGTGAAAGACAGGGTACTTATACTCGAATCATACCTGACTGTTTAGTTTACTTGGTGGTCACAGTAGGGGGAGGGAGGAGGTAAGGGGAGGGGGAGGAGAGGACCTCGATATAACGTCGTCTCAATAGCGCGTCGTTATATTGGATTGGATATTCATGTAGGTACATTATCTCTAATATAGTAAGACCATTTTTTTTTTTTTCTTTTAACCTTCTTGGGTTCTCAAGTATGATTCGAGTATAAGTGCCCTATCTTTCACCTACCAATATATATATATATATATATATATGTGTGTGTGTGTGTGTGTGTGTGTGTGTGTGTGTGTGTGTGTGTGTGTGTGTGTGTGTGTGTGTGTGTTTGCGTGTGTGTGTGTGTGTGTGTGTGTGTGTGTGTGTGTGTGTGTGTGTGTGTGTGTGTGTGTGTGTGTGTGTGTGTGTGTGTGTGTGTGTGTGTGTGTGTGTGTGTGTGTGTGTGTGTGTGTGTGTGTGTGTGTGTGTGTGTGTGTGTGTGTGTGTGTGTGTGTGTGTGTGTGTGTGTGTGTGTGTGTGTGTGTGTGTGTGTGTGTGTGTGTGTGTGTGTGTAAGAGGCTGGTAGATGAATGTAGACAAGTAGGTAGATAGAGAGGTAGGTGGCGAGAATTTCATTTTTACGAATTAGATATTTGGTAAAGACAAGCAGCGAAGGAAATGCATAATCTCGCTCACCGTCTTAAAGTTTATAAACAACTGCTAGGGTACAGATTTTGATGCTGGTGTGACAATATGTAACCTAAGCCATTCCGCTTCGATGTTGAGATTACTTGTGTAAGCAGTATTTCTTAAGACATTATAACAGACTTTCTGATTGGAGAAGGGTGGAGGAAGAGAAAAAAAATATTGGTATATGGAAGAAAAGTCACGCCCTTGGGGGAAGCACTTATTTGTGACAATCAAGATTATTGGATGAATTAAGTAGTGACGTCGGAACAGAGGTGGCTTAGTGAATGGATTGGGGATCCCAGGCGGGAGTCCTCTGGTGTACCTAAGACAATTACGTTGTAGAGAATTAGTGAAGAAGAAACGAAGAAAATGCTTTCCCAGTTTAATTCATCCCATCTGGAAACATCACTAACTTGCTACAGAAGATTTAGTGAAGGAAGTCGAAGGAAGAAATACAAAACAATATATGGGAACAGTAAACAGAATTAAACCAGTAATTACGGAGAGACGGGAACTGAAAGTGATGGGGTCGACAATACACACACACACACACTGTCACGTTATTACCCCTAGCCAGGTGACATGGTACCCCATCCGGGTGTCAAAGTACCCATTCACCTAAATGACACCCTTCCTACTACACTGCTATCCTACTCCGAAGAAACAAGCAGTCAGCCTCCTCCTCCACCCCCCACTTCGGTCGCTCCGCAGCCAAGCAGTAGTTCAGCAGTTATGTCTGAATGACTGCCCTCAGCCAATCACTGGCCAAGACGTCAGCCTAGTTCCCCTATATAAAGCTAGGCATTCCCCACACTCAATAGACTCTCTTCTAGCTAGCTGCCAGCTTCGCCCCCTCTGGATTGAAGTAAACATTGCTTGGACAACCGACGACTCGACGTGTCAGGTTTCAGTCTTGCCCATTCTCAAACATTCTACATATCTCATTCCCCGTTTATTCTTATTGTGTGTTAGAATTAATATTATTATTGTTTTGTTAATTCATGTTGCATGTTTGATTATATTTCATACTGAAATATTAAATGGTTGATATTGTCCTCTGTCTTTTGGCATACCAAATGTCTGATGCGTTCTATATCCCCCTTCTAACTTTGTTGTGGCTTGGGCACTCGGTATGCTATTGTGGTTAACAAATATCTGTCCAGCCTGAGCCATAACACACACACACACACACACACACACACACACACATATATATATATATATATACATATATATATATATTGTTACAGAGCGTCACCACAAATTACGTTGAATGGTTAGATTTATAACAGATCAAGGAGGACAATACTTAACCTTTGTGACATTATCTCATCTCCTAAGGGTGATCGAACAGATGTTATGCTATTCAGCAGTCACTGAGAGTAGAACAAACAGATATTCATATAAAGATATATCTATTAGATCTTAATTCTGTTATAGCAATGACATTCTCTCAGTAGATATACAACACAATTTTCTAATATATATAATCCCTTAGGTTCAAATTACTAGGACAAATATTTCTTATTAACATGCACTTCACTTATGTAATCTACGTGCACGTAGCATTGAACAAGTATCACACATCAATGACATTCGCTTAGTAGGTGCACAACACATATATCTAACATATATAATCCCTTAGATTCAGAGTATTAGGACAAATATTTCTTATTAACATGAACTTCACTCATGTAATCTGCATGCACTTGGCATGGAATGAGTATCACACATCATCAATAAAAAATTTATACAACAGGACAATTGTTACTTCTTGACATAATAGCATAAAGTTCAAATTTACATACCTTATATCTATGCTCACTCCCTGATACAGCGGACATACCAACAGAGTTTTTCCCTTAAATACTTAAAGACAAAAGGCATGACAATGAATTTTGAAACAACAGACATGCGGTGTTACCACCACAGCTGTATCAGAGAGAGAAAGGCAGAGTTTACCTTCTACAGAATGGTCGACGACCACTATCTTCCAACATTGTTAACATCGACACACACAGGTCACTAATACAAATCGTACACTATTTGTACATCACAAGAAAACATAAAAAAATACCTTCTTACATAAATACCTTCTTGAATTCTTATACCTCAAATAGAACATAATCTTCTCAATTATACAACTTATACATAAATATGTTAATTTCTAAAGAATATGGTCTCTCTCTTAGAAATTGGGACATACATAAAGAACAGAGAGCAAAATGGGGCGGCCATCATACGCAGTATGGTAACTATATATGTGTGTGTGTGTGTGTGTGTGTGTGTGTGTGTGTGTGTGTGTGTGTGTGTGTGTGTGTGTGTGTGTGTGTGTGTGTGTGTGTGTGTGTGTGTGTGTGTGTGTGTGTGTGTGTGTGTGTGTGTGTGTGTGTGTGTGTGTGTGTGTGTGTGTGTGTGTGTGTGTGTGTGTGTGTGTGTGTACATATATATGTGTCACGACCCACCAATGGCGTGAAACACCGTCTTTGTGACTTAAATGTCAATACACCGCAAATAAAGCAAAATTTGTCCGGGTGGTTTATAAATTTTCTTGGCATTGTGAAGATGAACGGCGGGTAAGCTACTGTACAATATCACAAACTTATTGCCACACAAATGTGCACTACACAACCTCACACCAACACTTCAAACACAATACTGCTAAACATATAACAATCTCACGCAGTGTTGCCAAACTCAGTGTTGCCAACCACTTGATTGAAATTCATCCCACGTAGCACACATAACGTAACATACAGTGGGACCAAAAAAATGTGGGTGATGGAAAAAAATTACATTCTTTTTTTATCCTGCATGCCAAAACATGTAAGATACAGCTATTGTTTTCCTTGGGACAAATTCTTTATTGACAAGTGTTATTTACAAGAATAAAAAATAAACACATACAACAGAAATGGACATAGAATAAGAGAGAATAGCAATAAATGTTACATGAATTAAAAATGGATAATCAATTACCAAGTAGAGTAAGTGGGTATGCGCTTGTATGCGGCACGTTAGGACAGGTGGGCGAAACGAGGTCTTGATTACTGCGTAGACGAGTCTTGATTCTGGTTGCTAGAAGTTGCACCAACGGAAAGTCGTTTGGTCCGTTCTTCAGGTCTCGGGAACAAATGGGTTGTTTGAGGTGAGAATGATATACGATAACTTCTGGTAGGGAAATCTTCTCGTAGTCGGGAACACGTAGCAGATTTCTTGATGTTTCGTAGTCGAGAAATAACAGAGAGCGTCGAGTCGCAGTTAGAAAGGAAACTCAGTGTGAGGGAAATAAAGAGGCAGAACAAATAAAAGTCTCATAGAAAAGAAACCCAATGTAATCAAAACACAGAAGTGAAACAGATAAGTGTAGAAAATAGAGGATTTAGTGTGATGACATTTCTGGATCCAAACGTAGATGAGAGAAGGGGGCACTCAAGACAGAAAATATAAGAAAGGAAATCATAGGAAGTCTCCTAGACATGAGATTTAGGATTAAGAGAAATAACTAAAAAAAAGTATAAGTCTCAAGGTAAAGGGACCCATGTCAGTAAATCAGAGGGACCCCTACCATAACTTGGCGAAATATTCATATATGATAAACTCATCACCCCTGACACTCCATTTTACGTAAAGAAATTGGGAGAACTTCTAATCTAATAACTTACCCACGCCTTCATTCCTACTCATCCAGCTCCGACAGTCTCCAAATTGAGACATTGCGAATTGATCATATCATACCCCTTTTTACCTACACGCACTTATAACCACATATACATCCTCACATACTTAAACGCATTCAATTAAGAATGTATTGTAACAAATAGAATATTGATTTATATGACAAAGCACACCCCTCGTTTGAATCAAGCCATGACAATCTCAAGTCAGGAATTTGCTGACCGAGATTGACCGAAGTCGGACTGTCCGCTTCACATCGAGAGCCGGGCAGTCTGTACGTGGTGATTCTCCCAGTTGGAGGTTCCACTGATATTGTGGCGTAATACATTAATTAGTGTTTTATCACGGATATCATTACCCTTACACACCACACAGACTCTGAGGCCGACTACAAGAATACAAAGTGCTATAATCCTATTAATCTTTGACTCACCTGACGTGAACGCAGACTGCTGAGGCCTCTGAAACTTTAGCAGATGTGAACGACCCTGTGTCAGCAATAAATGGGCAAGTACCTTACCTGGATCACTGAGCAGTGTAATACCGTGGTAGTTGTTGCAGTCCTAGTAGTCTTGTTTCCTCTCCCAAATAAGGACAACTAGACCATTTTTCCAGTCAGAGGGAATGGTACCAGACTGCCAGACAACAGGTATTACTGCATGCAAAACGCAGATTGAGGCCTCACCTTCAGCTTTCAGCAACTTCGCAGTGATGTTGCAGATGAAAGTGTCTATCCACCCATTATCTTAAAACCTTGCGCTCGCGGGTGAGAGCTACGAATCCTAGCCACTAGATCGTACGGGAATTATCACTGATGACAAAATTCTTTATGAAAATACAATAGACATTTACCTAAGCATATATTTCAAAGAGAAATTCGAGTTGCAACAAGTCTTTTTATTATTATTAAAATAATGAAGTAAATCCCGCGTGGTCTAGTGGCTATACGTGGATCTCACCCATGAGGCCCGGGTTCGATCCCGGGCAGGGGAAAGTTTTGACCATGCCCATTTCTTACAATGACACAACGGCCAACTAGACATATTACACCCATGTGTCTTCGTTGGCTTGGGTCCATTTATCACCTGGTTTGCAAAAATCTTCACGGGGCGGGAATCAAACCCGGGCCTTGCGGGACGAGATTCGCGCGTCCTAGCCACTAGGCCACACGGGATGAATTTACACATGCAGTATAATAGAAGGTGTGATGGTGCAACTCGACTTCCTCTCACCAAAACATATTTGAATAACTACCATTGCATTTTCACAATGGATTTTGCCCAATTGGCAAGGATACGCGGCTCTCACCCTCGAGGCCCGGGTTTGATTCCCGGCACGGGAAAGTTTTCACTTAATGATAATTAGACCTGGGCCATAAGGGACAACCGAAGAGTGTAGGGTCCTTTAACCCTTGTGTCACTTTGAGATAAAAAACTTTCCCGTGCCGGGAATCGAACCCGGGCCTCGCGGGTGAGAGCCGCGTATCCTAGCCACTAGACCACACGGGATGTCCCATTAATTGATCAAATCCGTGACCCAGAGCAGCATAATCCAAACAACTGATGGCAAGCTAGTGTCAGGCGTGGAGCGGTTAGCCTCTTTGCCGAATCCTTTGAGTAGTTCCTCATGGGTGTGTGTTGGCACAGTGTATATAAATATATTATTAACATGTATTGTGATGTATGTTTGCCGTGTATAGTGCAATGATTGTGTTATTGTAAGATTTAGCAGATGGGGTGCGCGCCATGGTTTGGCGCCAAAAATGTGAGCGTGGCGTCAGTAGTCAGTATTCAAGCAGCCTTGACGACTACCGCACGTATTTTTTTGTGCTTGTGTTCTTTTGTGTATCTAAATATACTTGTGTCTTGACTTTCGTTGTGTCTTAATTTTGCCACCCAGAACAGGTGATCCTCAAAGCGGACAGTTTCTCCTCGATTGTGTTCGGGTGGCAGTAGTCGATTCACCGACTGACAAATCTCCGCCCTCTCTTACAAAGGTCAAAGAGGTTATACGTAAGATAAAGGAAGAATAGGCAGCTGACATCTGTAACATCAGTACGGAGTGGCTGAAAGCTGAGGGTAAGGCCACGATCTGCAGTTTGCATTGGGTACTATCTGTTATCTGGCAGTTTGGTACCATTCCTTTTGACTGGAAAAAAGGTCTGATTATCCTTATTTGAGAAAGGAAAGTGGACCACTAGGACTGCAACAACTATCAGGACATTACGCTGCTCAATGATTCAGGAAAGGTGCTTGCCCATCTATTGATGACACGGGTTCTTTCACATTTACTGAAGTTTCAGAGACCTGAGCAGTCTGGGTTCACGCCAGCTAAGTCAACAACTGATCGCATCCTAGCGCTTTGTGGTGTGTAAGGGTAATGAAATACATATTAAGACACTAATTGATCTATTACACTACAATATCAGTGGGACCTCCAGTCGGGAGAATCATTACGCACAGACTGCCCGTCCCTCTGTGTGAAGTAGATAGCCCGACTTCGGTCAATCTAGGTAAGCAAATTCCTGACTTGAGGTTGTAATGGCTTCAGGCGAGGGGCATGTTCTACCATCCAATAATCAATATCTTATTCGTTACAATGCATTTTCAATTGAATGCGTTAAAGTATGTGTGGATGTGTGCGTTGTTATAGGTGCGTGTAGGTGAAGTGGAGGGGGAGGTGCGTATGTATGCTCTGAATCTGTCCTGTGGAGACGACTGGCACAAAGACATTATGCTGCTGTGTATTTCGACATTGTGGGTCGTTGCGGAGTATCTATTGGCAACACCAAGACCAGTGACCTTGTATTTGTTGATGATGCTGTCTTTTTTTGCGGAGTCGCTGAAGGTCTTGGTTGCAGCTCTCAATTTAATGCACAGGGACTTGAGGTCTCCTGGACTAAGACCAAGTTCTAGAAGTTTTGGGGCTTACTGGATAACGCAATTCAGTCTGATCATGTATGTGATGAGAACATTGAGGTCTTGGATATCTTCACATATCTTAGTAGTGTAGTTCATAACAGTGGTGGATCATATTAGGAAGTATTTCCATGGATTGGCATTGCCCATAGTGTTATGGACGCACTCAATCAGAGTATATTGAGTTGTCAATATTTATGAGGAAGGACTAAAATCCGAATTTTCAAGTCAATTGTGCTCCCGGTCTTCCTGTACGGCTGTGAGACATGGTCACTGAGTGCTGACTTGAAAAGGTGTCTCGATGTCTTTGGTACCATGTGACTTCGGAGAATTATGGGGTATCGCTGGAATGACTTTGCATCAAACCAAAGACTTTACTGTGAGACTCAGTCTAAGCCAGAATACTTAGTGAATGTCAACTCCAACTATACAGGTATGTGGCACATTTCCCTGATGTTGACACACTCACGGGGCTGTCTCTACAAGAGACAACCCTCGATTAAGACGACGAAGGAGTCGCTCATAGAATTCATAGTTAGGGCAAATTGATCAGAGAGCAGCCACGAAAATGGCCCTAATATTTTTAAACCTGTCATATGAGGAGTGACTGGCTAAATTGAAATTACCAACTTTGGAACAAAGAAGAGAAAGAGGCGACCTGCTGACCATCTGCAGAATCATGAATGGCACGGAAGTCCGTGACAGAGAGGACTTACTAAATTAGGATAAGAGAAATACAAGGGGACATGAAAAGAAACTCAAAAAGGATAGTTATAGAAGAGACCTGAAAAAAAAAATCCACACAGAGTGGTGGATATCTGGAACAAACTGGATAAAACAATAGTGTGTGCAAAAACTATACACGAATTTAAGAGCAAACTAGACACTGCGAGATACAAAGACGGGACACCACGAACATAGCTCCCCTTCCCGTAAGATACAACTAGGTAAATACAACTAGGTAAACACACACACACACACACACACACACACACACACACACACACACACACACACACACACACACATACACCCACACATACACCCACACACAGACACGCACACACACACATACACACACACACAAACAAACAAACACACACACAAACACACACACACAAACACACACACTCTTTGTGTTGTGAGCGAAGTGACAGGCTATTAATTATAGGTCGACGTACGCACGAATACACTCGCAAAGGAACACGTATTGGGTCAGTGGGGCTGCGCATATGTTAGCTAGAGTGAGAAACGAGGAGGTGAGGAGAGCTGAGGTGGAAAAGAAGATGGAAGATAGAGCTCATGAAAGAGTATTGGGATGACTTGGTTACATGGAAAGAATGAGTGAAGAAAGATTTGTAAAAGAGGTATGGAAGGCAGAGGTGGATGGAATAAACTTGAGGGAACGACCGAGGATGAGATGGATGGATGGATGGGGTGAAAGAGGCATTGAGCAAGAGGAGAATGTCTGTTGAGTAAGGAAAGGAGAAGGCAGGAGATATGGGTGAGTTGAAAAAGGCTGTGTGTAAATGATGATGATGGGGTTTAGGGAGTGATTATGTATGAATGATGTTTTGACGCAGTCCAAAAAGATTTCTCCCTGTCTTCTCCCTTTCTGCATGAGGGGACTGAGAGGGAGGGGTCGCCGATTAAATGAAGCGGCCTTGCTGTGGATGTGCTGTACCTTGCTGCATTGCTTCTGACCCAAGACAATGGGGGAGATACAGGGATGACCTGTCATCTGTGAATAGCTAAGATATGAGGGAAGAAAGGATGGTGGATGGGAGGGAAATGATTGGGAGTGAAATTGGTGGGAATTGGTACTTGCCTTCTGACTTGGCTACCTCCCTTATAAAGGGGAAAAAGCCTTTGGTATAAAGATAGACTCCCACAACCTGTTTACATCTAGTAACTCCATTTTAGTGATATTGTATTGTAGGTTAGTTGAATAGAAATCCAGTTTCACTAACTCGTACTGTATAACGTTCGGAAATAACTAGACATGGACGAGCAGTTTTTTGCATCCATCATGGTCACCCGCCACAATTTTTTGTAACTTGCTGGTTAAATGAATGAAACAGACATGGCCCAATCAGAAATTATATATAACTTGGGCAGTAACTATTTCAAATTTATGCAAATAGCTGTAAACCTGCGGAATACTAAGTGCATCATATGCATTATGTGTACGTTCAATACCGTCCCACGGGCTTCCAAGCTGCCCTTGCAATGTGTGCTCACCTATCCAGAACCCCCTTGCAGCGTTACCTACAATAACATCGATTCCTCCAATGCACGGATGACAAAATACTAAACCGAATATCTACATGATCGACCACATGCACATATGCGCACCCCCACTGGCCCAACACGTGTCCCTTTGCGAGTGTATTCGTGCGTACGTCCACCTATAATTAATAGCCTGTCACTTCGCTCACAACACAAGGAGTGTGCGTCTACACGTGCGCTCGCCGCTGCCCACCGTCTCAGTACTTGACCAGCACCACTTATCCTCTTTTTATTCGCATGAATACATGCATGCCGTATCGTATCACATCGTCTGTGTAGTTATGCTATGAAAGTGTTCACTGTAGTGCAGTGATATAAATGTTTACCGTAAAGTCATTGGTTGTCCTCAAAATAGGACTCCGGTAGTGTTATCTTGGAAATCGATGTGTGTGTGTGTGTGTGTGTGTGTGTGTGTGTGTGTGTGTGTGTGTGTGTGTGTGTGTGTGTGTGTGTGTGTGTGTGTGTGAAGGTGTGTGTGTGTGTGAGTGTGTGTGTGTGTGTGTGTGTGTGTGTGTGTGTACGCATATATATATATATATATATGTATATATATATGTATATTGTATATATATATATATATATATGTATATATACATATGTGTATATGTATATATGGATATATGGATATATATGTATATATGCAAAGTAGACCACTTGGAAAAAGAAAATAACGAAGCAGAGCGCTTTCGTATATTACATCTTCAGCGCACTGAAGATGTAATATACGAAAGCGCTCTGCTTCGTTAGTTTCTTTTTCCAAATGGTTCTACTCTGCATAAGTGAACACACGTACCCGTGTTCTTATTAGCATATGTATATATATATTTATATATATATATATATATATATATATATATATATATATATATATTATATGTGTGTGTGTGTATGTGTGTGCATGTGTGTGTGTGTGTGTGTGTGTGTGTGTGTGTGTGTGTGTGTGTGTGTGTGTGTGTGTATGTCTGCATATGTGTTATGTATATGTATATGTATATGTATATGTATATGTATATGTATATGTATGTATATATGTATGTATATATATATATATATATAAATATATATATATATGTATATATATGTATACATATATATATATCATATATTGTATGCCTATATATATATATATATATGTATACATATATACAGTATATATAATATTATATATGTATGTATATATTTATATATGTATGTATATATGTATGTATGTATATATGTATGTATGTATATATATATATATATGTATATATATATATATATATATATATATATGTATATATATGTGTGTATATGTATGTATGTATATATGTATGTATATATGTGTATATGTATGTATATATGTATGTATGTATGTATATATGTATGTATATATGTATTTGTGTATGTATGTATGTATGTATGTATGTTTATATGTATGTATGTATGTATGTATGTATGTATGGATATATACATGTAATAAAATATATATGTATGTATATATATATATAGATATATATATATATATATATATATATATATATGTATGTATGTTTGTATGTATGAAGGTAGCATTTGCCGACAAGTCTATTGAAATAAACACCTGAATGTGAGGACGGAGCCTTTATTAGTACGATGTTTCGCTTGCTACAGCATTTTCAAGTACCGCGCATAGTCGTGATATACAGTATATGACATCGCTTCCAAACTGCATTGAAATAGGTACAGCCCACCATTCACTTTTCTCTAGAAGAATAAATTAACGATTCCCTTCCTTTTGAGATCCATTATTTCTCAAATTCCCACATCCACATACCAACTACCTAAACAACTAAATGACTTAATCACTCCATACATTCCCACTATCCATGCTCTCCGCTCCACAGATGAATTTGTAGATCTCCTTAGAAACACTAATCCTCAAGGAATCCTAGCCTCCCTTGACGTAGAATGTTTATTTTCGAACGTTCCCGTAGAAAACACCATAAAGATCATTTTACAGAATGTCTTCAATCACGATAGTCTGCCTCCTCCGAAGATACCACGCCTCACCCTAGAAAATATGCTACGGACTTGTATAAAAGAAGTTCCCTTTAGATGCCCTTCAGGCAAAATTTATTTCCAAACTGATGGCGTTGCTATGGATAGTCCCTTAGGTGTACTTTTTGCTCAGGCCTACATGTGCCATCTTGAGAACAATGTCCTCAATACTTTAAGCCATAAACCCAATATATATTATATATAGATATATATATATATATATTTATATAATATATATTCCCCAATATATATATATGTCCAGATATATTCATATATATATATATATATATATATATATTATATAATATGTATATATACATTACAATTTACGGGCAGAAGTAGTAGAGAACAACAGAAAATTACCATTTTTAGACACTGCCATATACAGAACAAACAGCAAGTAAAGTTTTCGGTATACCGCAAACCCACCCGATAAAGAAGATATATACATTTTTTATTCAGGACACAATATTAGGACTAAAACAGGTATAATAATTGGAGCACTTCAATAGGCCCCAACTGTCGATATCTTTTCGGCGTGGGATGACAGTTGGGGGCCCATTTGAAGTGTTCCATGATAAATTGAACCAATTGACCCCGAATCTTAAATTTAAAGTTGAATGGGAAGAAGGACACCAAATCCCTTTCTTGGATATTTTGTTTAAGAAGAACTGATGATAATTTATTCTTTACAGTGTACCGTAAGCCCACCCATTCAGCAATCACCCTGACAATGTTAAGAAAAGTGTTGCCTCTGGCCTTTTCTTGAGGGCTTTCAGGATTTGCAGTCCTCAACTTCTGGACCATGAGATTGAGGTGATCAAATGTCAACTTGAGAAGTTGGCTTATCCACCTTGGTTTCTGGATCAAGCCCTCAGTAAGGCTAGGGCCAACCATTTTAAAACTTCCGTCCCCTCAAGTTTTCACCGCTCCTTTAATAAGGACATTTTAAAAAATTCCATTTAATAATACCATCAGTTCTTCTACTAAATTGTTTCCTCATGAACGTCTCACTATTGCCTATCACTATCCTAACACCGTGCGTAAGCAAATTGTGAACGTTCAACAAAAACCGAAGGAAGTTGAGTCACCTGGTGTTTATTGTTTGCCCTGCAAAGATTGTGATTTGGTTTACTTGGGTCAAACCGGGAGAGACTTGAACACTAGATTGGCAGAACATAAAAGTTCAATTAGGTATGGGCAAGAAAATTCGGCTGTATTTCTTATTGTCAAAAATAAGAATCATTCTTTCGACTGGGGTAAGCCCAGATTAGTGTTCAAGTCCCACTGCGGTTTCAGGAGGAAAATAGTCGAATCAGCATTAATTGAGGAATGCCCTAATATTAATATTTCTAAAGGGCAGTGGACTCCTGACATCATTTCACGCGCAGCCGTTGCCAGGTTGGTGCGGACGCTACATCCTCCCCTCTCCTCACGCCTCCTCCCTCCTCCGCCACCCCAGTTTTGCCCCGCGCCTGAGTGAGGTCAACTCTCCACATCTCTTCTTACTGTAGTTTATAAGTCCCCTCTGTTCTCTATCTTATGTACTTTCCTGAAGAGGGCTACAGTTTGATAGCCGAAATATAGGATTTTTCTTTATTCGAAGTTTAATTCTTTCTCCCCCTTTTTCCGACTGTGGGTTCCTGTGTGTAATTTACAAATGTGCTACTACATTTCTGTTTAGAAAATATATATATATAGCTTATATATATATATATACATATATATACTTTATATATATATTATATATATATATATATATATATATATATATATATATATATATAGGTATATTTAGGGAGCAGGTTTTCTTGGAGACATTTTCTATTAAATAATACAGCATACTCAGCACTGGAAATCTTCTTCCTTAAACCT
>NC_134779.1:67763800-67771300 GCF_046742065.1 Oratosquilla oratoria
CCATCAAACTAATGATACTGTTAAATTATGATCAACCAATTTGTTGTCAGTAATATGATCCCATTTTACATAAAAGATCTTGACTATCTTATTATATCTAATCGTCATTTCATTTTATTAGAAATATATAATTTGACCCTTGACTCTACAGCCTCCGACTATCTCCCTGTAGAGATATTACTGTTTATTACATCAACCTGTTTATCGAACTAAGTTTCGCTCCAGCCTTCTCCCATTGCTAAATTGTAAAATATGACAGGCATTACCTTCACGAAAGTAGGGGAACAAAATGTCTCCTTACCCAACCGTATGTTTAATTAATGATGGCATCCAATGTGGCAGCTTACAAGAATGTCAATCCAAGTATGTCTGTCGGACGATGCTCGCCTGAGGGCACACCCGACAGTCTGTCCTGCGGAGTTCCTAGACGCAGTTCTTGCAGATATTGTTCTTTGATATAAATAGCTATCGAGCTCTTTCTAGTGATGTTTCCATAGGAAACTGGTAAAGTGATTGTTTTCAATATAGCATCATCTTCCATGTAAATATGCAAGTTTTTTGATGTTTTAAAATTCCATACTTCAAAATCCCATATGCTCTAGTGGCTAGGATACGCGGCTCTCACCCACAAGGTCCGGGTTCGATTTCCGGCACAGGAAGATTTTTTTCTATATGAGCCCAGCGTCAAGGAAAATACGCCGACATACCCTGACCCAAGGGAAAAAACATGTAACAAATGTCAAAATTGATCGCGAGATCTTTGGGTCATAAATGATCACTTGCTCCTGTGTAGAGCCTGTAACATCCTCTGGATGAAACTGAAATTCAAGAAACATCACATTAAGAGATTGGTTATGAAATATTTTTATATGTAAATAAACAATGTTGGTAAATTCCAGTACATTTGGATATAGATAAGAAGATTTCACTGCTCAAGACCTCGAACAGTGAGATCGTTGCACACGTATACACATCACACATCTTTCACACGCACCTGGGGATAAAGTAGAAAGCAGAAGATAAGGAATGTTGTCATTACAGTATTTGGAAACACCTAAGACTTGCGAAGAAAGATGACCACATTCAAAACTGGACTTACTATTATCTCTCACCCGCGAGGCCTGGGTTTTGCCAAGAAAGTAGTAATCTACATATGGACAAGTGGTTTCGCGTATATATCAGTTTAATGTCAGGAACTCATCTCAAGAGGAAGCTAGGACGGTGTCTCCCGACAGAGGACTTTTTTAATCAGGGGATATAATGTAGCATATTCTTACATCGAACTCACTCCGTCAGGCAGATTTAAACCTGCTCCACTACTGACCTTTTGCTCAAATAGCGGCGTACTTAACCGGAAATAAGGTGTACTTCTAGTTTGAGTTTCTTTTAGAGGTATATCTAGGTTTTGCACTCCATTTAGCACATGTGTACTCACGTGCCTCTTCTGTCTAGGGTCCAATTTTCGGTCCCTTAGTGAAAACCTTCCCGTGCCGGGAATCGAACCCGGGCCTCGCGGGTGAGAGCCGCGTATCCTAGCCACTAGACCACACGGGATACCTGCAGGGGAAAAGAGAAAGCAAATTTAAGCGTTAAATTGTAGTTATTTCGATATATTTTGGGAAAAAGTTGACCTAAATGTTAATTCAGGGAGAGGTCTCCCCCACCCCTATTCCTGGTAACTTACAACTCAGCGTAATTATATCATTCTTCTAGTCTTTTTTTATATATAACTACTCCAATGCAAAATATATTTGATACTATCTGGGAGTGAGGACTTCACCCCCTTTGTAAGTTTTCGTGTATAGGCTAGTAAATGTTAATTTCTATACATCTTAAATATATTTGTATGGTCTAAGGGTTATAACACGGAGATCTCATCCTTGAGGCCTGAGTTCGATTCCCAGCACGCGAAAGTTTTCTCTAGTGCAACAATAATTTACTTTAACCAAAAGAAACACGTAGAAGTTTCCCTATGACTCAAAACCTTCCCGTGCCGGGAATCGAACCCGGGCCTCGCGGGTGAGAGCCGCGTATCCTTGCCACTAGACCACACGGGACTATTTTTGAAGGCGAAAGTTCTAGATATATAACATTTTTTAACAATAAAGAGGTCATCTCCCCTTCCCTCCTCCCCACTAGTCTATCTACGCGACAATTGACTATAGATACATACATATATATGTATATGTATATATATATATATATATATATATATATACACGTAGAGTTAAAAAACGACAGCATTGTTGTAGTTATTTAGTTTTTTCTTTGTATTCTCGATTTTCGTGATTAGAGATTTGCCATTAACCGGGTGAACTGAAACTAAGTCTCTATATTCTTCCTTTTTTCTAGCTCAACGTTTCATCTTGAAAAAGACATTTTCAAGAGTAAAATTCAAAGGGAAGACAGAAAGAATCTTTCTCTCTTCCCTTTAAATCTTTCTCTCTTCCTTTTAAATTTTACTGAAAATGTCTTCTTCAGGACAAAACGTTGAGCTCAAATAAAAAAAATGGAAGAATATAGGAACTTAGTTTTAATTCACCCGGTTAATGGCAAATCTCTAATCAGAAAAATCGAGAATACAAAGAAAAAACTAAATAACTACAACAATGCTGTCGTTTTTAACTCCACGTGTATTACTGAGAACCTGCTCCCCTCCTTTACTAATATATATATATATCTGTGTGTGTGTGTGTGTGTGTGTGTGTGTGTGTGTGTGTGTGTGTGTGTGTGTGTGTGTGTGTGTGTGTGTGTGTGTGTGTGTGTTTGTGTGTGTGTGTGTGTGTGTGTGTGTGTGTGTGTGTGTGTGTGTGTGTGTGTGTGTGTGTGTGTGTGTGTGTGTGTGTGTGTGTGTGTGTGTGTGTGTGTGTGTGTGTGTGTGTGTGTGTGTGTGTGTGTGTGTGTGCGTGATTTAAAATATGACAAATGTAACCGAAGGCGGAGAAAATATACGAGGAATAAAGATTAAAACAACGTAAATAGTAACATACAATTTATGGCAGAAGTAGAGAACAACAGAAAATTACCATTTTTAGACACTGTCATACACAGAACAAACAGCAATGTAAAGTTTTCGGTATACCGCAAACCCACTAATAAAGAAGATTATATACATTTTTATTCAGGACACAATATTAGGACTAAAACAGGTATAATAATTGGCTTTTTCCTCAGGGCTTTTCGCATCTGTAGTGAATTTTTTTTAGAAGATGAACTAGATCACATCACATAAGCTTTCAGCAAATTAAGATATCCCAAAGGTCTCCTACTTAAATTAGAAAAGAAAGCTAAGGAAATAAATAAGAAGAGTAAAGATATAAATAATTGCAACAAAGAAACACGATATATCGCAGTCCCAAATTCCAGCGTTAATTCAACTCTAGACAACGTCCCCTTAAAAGCAGGTATAAAGATAGCGAGAACATCAGGTAGCAAAGTGGGACATTTGGTAACGCGTAATTGTAGTAACCATACGAATGAAAATAGTACTGTCTATAAAATGCCTTTCCTCATATTTTGGGGAAACAGGTCGTGGATTAGAAAAAAAGTTATATGAACACAAAAATGATGTAAGAACCCACAGGTTTTCTAATTCTATAGTAAGACACATAGATACACATGACCACCTTCCGAACTGGGACAATACAATTATGATATATAAAGGTTCGACGACGAAATTAAGAAGAACAATAGAAGCAGCCTATATTAATACTAATAATAACATCAACTATAGAGATGGTTTTATATGCTTGGCAAGAGCTACAAATTTATTGGTAGTTGATGAAAACAAACGGACAAATGTTCCGAGCACGACGACCTTTCCTAGGCACCCTGTGAGGTGACATGCCTGTGTATAAAATGTCCATGTTATACTTTTGTGTTATGTTTTGTGATCAAGACCCTAATGGTCGAAACGTTAAGGCAGTAAAATTCTTCCATTATTCCTCGTATATTTTCTCCGCCTTCAGTTACATATAATATATATATATATGTATATATATATATATATATATATATATAAACATATATATATATCTATATATATGTATATATATATATATATATATATATATATATATATATATATATATATATATATAGTGACATCATGACAGGTGTATGAATGGTAAGAATGGAAAGACACGATTGAGAACAAGAGCCTTTATTCCTGACCGGTTTCGCCTTTGAGGCTTCTTCAGAGGTAATATTTACAGAGAATGAATGGATAGGTATTTGTGGGGTAGTTGCTGTGGTTTATGAGGGACGCGGGGTGGGATTCCGTGTGTTGCTAGGCTTGGTGGTCATGTGGGGTCAGGTGTGAGGCGGGTGGATGTATTTGTTTGTTTGTTATGCGTGAGCAATTGCCTCATGGCGTATTTGGCGGCATGTTTTACAATCTTGATATCTCCCGTTCTGTTGTTGATGCAATCGTTGGTGTTTATGTATATTGCTTCTAGTGTCTTTCTTTGTGGTTTGTTTAGATTTTCATGTAAAATGTTTGCTTGGTTCCATTGAGGTAAATGTTGGTTATCATCTATGTGGTTTATCCAGACGTTTGTTGTGCGGTGGTGACGGATATCAGCCTTGTGTTCATGTATGCGTTTATTTAATCCCCTGTACGTTTCACCATAATAGGCAAGGTTGCATCCCGAGCAGGGGATTTTGTATATGATACTGTCTGGTTGAGTGGGATTTTGTCTGTTATTTATGAAGTCGCATATTTGACGTCCTTTGTCTGATATTACTGTGATGCCTATGGGTTTTAATTTCTTGGTTAGGAGGTGAGTTAGGTCCGATGATGGTGCTATGAGGAGGATATTTTCCTTTTTGGTTCGTGGTTCAGAGATGCTTCTTTGTTTGATTTCCTTAGCTTTGTGTAGGGCTCGGGCGATGATTCCTGTTGGGAAGTGGAGTGTTTTGAATGTAGTGGTGATGTGGTCTATTTCGTCTTGAAGGTATTCTGAGCTACATATTCTTAAAGTTCTCAGGAAGAATCCTATTAGTATACCACTTTTAGTTCTGTCGCTGTGGGCACTGAAGTAGTGTATGTAGTCGTTTTTGTTTGTGGGTTTTCAAAACACTCCACTTCCCACTCCAGTACCCACAGTGTCGATTCCCCCGAGGGACGGAACCTTCGTAGCCCATAGGGCTCATCCTTTCGAGGATGGAGTATTAGATCGATGTACACTCCTATGACCTCCAGCAATAGCAGCCTTGATGGGTGGATCAATGTAGTGTCCCGTTCATAACATCCCCTGTTGTCATGGCTTCACCCCCAGAGACTCCGCACCGTATCTGCAGCGTATCCGTCACAGTTGCCCCGAGGAGCCGGAGCAACCTCAACCACGACCGAATACTGTGACACCGTCTTTTAAGGTTTCTCTGCCTCCCCAGGCGCCGCCTATCCCGCCGTCTCACATCCGCCACTAATAATATCACCAGTAGATCTCCCAAAAATGTCATGACGACATGGTTCAGAGTTCTTCGCCACCATGGCCTATGAGAACTCCGCAAGACCCTGAAACCAATATGGAAGAAATCCTGGTTAATGAATTATTCTTTGAAAATCCTCAACAAGCAACAGTCTCAACTCAGGATAGAGCATTCCTACCTTTGTGGTAAGGCGCCATGGAGGAGTCTCAGCAAATGTCAGTCGTCAAACAAGTTGCCACATGCCATCCATCAAACTAATGATACTGTTAAATTATGATCAACCAATTTGTTGTCAGTAATATGATCCCATTTTACATAAAAGATCTTGACTATCTTATTATATCTAATCGTCATTTCATTTTATTAGAAATATATAATTTGACCCTTGACTCTGCAGCTTCCGACTATCTCCCTGTAGAGATATTACTGTTTATTACATCAACCTGTTTATCGAACTAAGTTTCGCTCCAGCCTTCTCCCATTGCTAAATTGTAAAATATGACAGGCATTACCTTCACGAAAGTAGGGGAACAAAATGTCTCCTTACCCAACCGTATGTTTAATTAATGATGGCATCCAATGTGGCAGCTTACAAGAATGTCAATCCAAGTATGTTTGTCGGACGATGCTCGCCTGAGGGCACACCCGACAGTCTGTCCTGCGGAGTTCCTAGACGCAGTTCTTGCAGATATTGTTCTTTGATATGAATATCTATCGAGCTCTTTCTAGTGATGTTTCCATAGGAAACTGGTAAAGTGGCTGATTTCAATATAGCATCATTTTCCACGTAAATATGCAAGTTTTTCGATGTTTTAAAATTCCACACTTCAAAATCCCATGTGCTCTAGTGGCTAGGATACGCGGCTCTCACCCACAAGGTCCGGGTTCGATTTCCGGCACAGGAAGATTTTTTCTATATGAGCCCAGCGTCAAGGAAAATACGTGGACATACCCTGACCCAAGGGAAAAAACATGTAACAAATGTCAAAATTTATCGCGAGATCTTTGGGTCATAAATGATCACTTGTTCCTGTGTATGGCCTGTAACATCCTCTGGATGAAACTGAAATTCAAGAAACATCACATTAAGAGATTGGTTATGAAATATTTTTATATGTAAATAAACAATGTTGGTAAATTCCAGTACATTTGGGTATAAATAAGATTTCACTGCTCAAAACCTTGAACAGTGAGATCGTTGCACACGTATACACATCACACATCTTTCACACGCACCTGGGGATAAAGTAGAAAGCAGAAGATAAGGAATGTTGTCATTACAGTATTTGGAAACACCTAAGACTTGCGAAGAAAGATGACCACATTCAAAACTGGACTTACTATTATCTCTCACCCGCGAGGCCTGGGTTTTGCCAAGAAAGTAGTGATCTACATATGGACAAGTGGTTTCGCGTATATATCAGTTTAATGTCAGGAACTCATCTCAAGAGGAAGCTAGGACGGTGTCTCCCGACAGAGGACTTTTTCAATCAGGGGAGTTAATGTAGCATATTCTTACATCGAACTCACTCCGTCAGGCAGATTCAAACCTGCTCCACTACTGAACTTTTGCTCAAATAGCGGCGTACTTAACCGTAAATAAGGTGTACTTCAAGCTTGAGTTTCTTTTAGAGGTATATCTAGGTTTTGCACTCCATTTAGCACATGTGTACTCACGTGCCTCTTCTGGCTAGGGTCCAATTTTCGGTCCCTGAGTGAAAACCTTCCCGTGCCGGGAATCGAACCCGGGCCTCGCGGGTGAGAGCCGCGTATCCTAGCCACTAGACCACACGGGATACCTGTAGGGGAAAAGAGAAAGCAAATTTAACCATTAAATTGTAGTTATTTCGATATATTTTGGGAAAAAGTTGACCTAAATGTTAATTCAGGGAGAGGTCTCCCCCACCCCTATTCCTGGTAACTTACAACTCAGCGTAATTATATCATTCTTCTAGCCTTTTCCTATGTATAACTACTCCAATGCAAAATATGTTTGATATCTGGGAGTCAGGACTTCACCCCCTTTGTAAGTTTTCGTGTATAGGCTAGTAAATGTTAATTTTTATT
>NC_134779.1:67776300-67793800 GCF_046742065.1 Oratosquilla oratoria
AGGGTGGCATATATAAGTTTCCTATGCCTTTTGCAGTGATACACTCCACTTTTTCATCCTCTGCCATACCGAGGTGACGGAAGTGCTTTGTAAATAGAGGTAGAGAAGTTGTGGTGACGAAGAACATCGAAAAAAAACATTCTTTATGTATCATAATGATAACCCCAATTTTGGTGAATGTGTTGGTGGCCCGTGCAATGCCAGATATACTGATTTCTGTGGCACTGCTCTGGGGTCGTTAGCTCATCCTCATGTACTGCATTTTGGTCGACAGAGCTCGTGGAAGTCCTTCACGCTTCTTCGAAGTGACACAGCGACAGTCATCTTCGGTGAGACGTGAAGAGCTAGGGTGGGACAGACTCCTTGGAATCCTCTTCAGAAGAAATTGAAAAACGTTCTTAGTTATATGGAAGACCATGCGATACCAAAATCAATCATTTTACTCCTTTCCTGGAATTAACAAAGGTAATGCCAACAAATATATTTCATATTTTTTACCTCAACTGTGAGGTTCTGAAACATTCTTACTATCCGACATTGTTTCAGTCTTGGAATCTCAGAAAATATATTTTCAAGACACTTATCCTCTTCCGGCATTTGATCTCACATCTGCATATTATTTCTCCTGTTTTTATACTAGTGGCACTCTGAAAATCTGTTTTAGTTTTCTTTAGACTTTTTACATACATACATACATACATACATACATACATACATACATACATACATACATACATACATACATACATACATACATACATACGTACGTACGTACATACATACATACATACATACATACATACATACATACATACATACATACATACATACATACATACATACATACATACATACATACATACATACATACATACATACATACATACATACATACATACATACATACATACATACATACATACATACATACATACATACATACATACATACACACTGTTAGTTCCGCAGCTACTAACACTTTCAGTTCCCTTCTGTGATATAGTAATTCTTCATTCACTACAACTTTCTTCACTTTCTTTTTATCCTTTTAGTGTTGTAAGTCACTCATCTGTAGGCCCCATGCCTCTTTCGTAACGTATGCATTTAGTCAAGTTCCATTTCTCAGTAACGAAGGTGAACTAAATTGAACTTAAACTTTTCTTCATTTTCTTCGCGAATTCTGGTACAGCGTATGGTCTTAGGTACACCAGAGGATTCCTACCTGGGATCCTCTTACACCCACCAAGCCAAGTCTGCTTCGACGTCACTATTTAATTCATCCAATAACTTTGAACGTTACAATTAAGTGCCACTATTTAAGGGTGTGACTTTACCTCCAAGCACCAATAATTTTTCTCCTCCACCCTTTATCCAATCAGAAAGACTGTTATACTGTCTCAAGCAATACTGTTTACGCAAGTACTCTATCGCAAGCTGAGCGTGGCTTCGTGTTAACATTTCGCAACATCAGCATTCTCTCGATATCCTAACCTATGTTTACAAAACACAAGACGGCAGGCGAGAATATGCAACTCTGCACTTCCTATTCGGCCATTGTTTCAAAACATCCAAGTAATTAAATGTACATTCCTTTCCACTTACTCCTCTATCTACTTAAATGTCTACCTCTATCTACCGGCCTCTTACACACACACATACATACATACATACATACATACATACATGCATACATACATGCATACATACATGCATACATGCATACATACATACATACATACATACATACATACATACATACATACATGCATACATACATGCATACATACATACATACATACACACATACATACACACATACATACATACATACATACATACATACATACATACATACATACATACATACATACATACATACATACATACATACATACATACATACATACATACATACATACAGGGTGACATTCGTAGACTAGAAAAATTGTAAAAACATATGTTGATTAGATGATATGATGGTGGGGAACTCACAGTCCGTTGCACTATGAACCAGCACTGATGATGGAAGGTGCCACTGTACAGTTACCTTCAATAAATGGTTAGATCAGGTCTGGTTAGGTTAAGATAGATTCGGTAACTAGGCTAGGGCAAGTTAGGTTAGGTTAGGTTAGATCAGGTTAGGTTTGATTAGGTTGAGTTAGGTTAGGTTAAGTTAAGTTAGAGTTTATGGACCTTCGCGGGGTCATAGAGAGTTTCACAAGTAGGGGCCACAAACCGAGAATAGGTGAAAGAATGAGGTATGGGTTTCTGTGTAGCGCGATTAGAAATATTTATATGTATTGTGTGCCTCATCAACTCTATTCCCGTGTGGTCTAGTGGCTAGGATACGCGGCTCTCACCCGCGAGGCCCGGGTTCGATTCCCGGCACGGGAAGATTTTACCCTGATAGGCACGAAGTTTGGGCCTGCGCAAGGAGGACATTGAGATCCACGTGGCCCGATGAGGGCATCTACTATATGCGACCATCAGCATCATACTTATTAGATTTATCGTATAGGAAGCAAAGCATTTACCCAAATGTACTGGATTCGACTCCCGGGGTGGCCGAGGTTGAATAGAATAGCCCGATCTTACCCAAGAGTACTCTCAGATACGCTTGGGCTAAGGAGAGCCCAGGCGAGGCCTTCTACGTCATGCTGTATTTCCTACCTTACTGGACGTTGAATAACAGCCAGTGTCCCAATATCACGTCTGAATATAATGTCTCTTTCTATTGGGAGTCTAGTATTTGAAAATTTCTAATTTTCGGGATGAGAACTTTTGAAACCTTGATTTTGAATTTCAGAATCACTTTCTAATTTGGTTTATTTTTCGAAAGATGTTTTTGTTTTGTATGTTGAAGATTTCTAGACATATAAAAGAGAAAAAATACACTACACTTCTTCCACCCCGCAATAATGTTAAATCATCTTTGATGTCTAGCCTAAGGAAGGGCTTCAACGTAGAAATTAGGAATAGCTCATGGATAAGTAAAATAATCTGGGTTCAACCATAATAAAGTAAGTACCACACATGAAAGGAGAAAGAAAGAATAGACAGAACAAGTGTTAACAACTTTATTTACGAAGATACTTTCAGTAAAAACAGAATAATCATTAATACGAAAATTTCCGCCGTTGACGAGGTGGGGGGAGGGGGATGACCTGAGGGGAGGAGGGGCAGGTAGAGGTGTAGACGGGGAAGGAGGAGGAGGAAAAGGGAAAAGGAAGAGGAAAAGGGAGGAGAAGGAGACGGGTAATCTTCGTCAAGAGGAAGGTGAACAGGAAAACCTCTTGTAGAAGATCGAGTAGAAATCGATGAAATGGATATTCTGTGATGGATTACGCATTCTTGGACAAAGTGGACGGTTTTGCGTCTTGGCATGGGAAATAACGTTGGTGGTGGGTGGGTGGGTGGGTTAGGTTAGGTTAGGTTAGGTTAGGTTAGGTCTAGTTAGGTGGTGGTGATGGTAATAGTGGCAGTGGTGTAGTGGTGGTGGTGGGGGGGGGGCTTGAGTTGAGTTGACTACTCCGCAAAGTGCTGCCACACGAGGCTATATACGCCATTTCTACTTATATATTTTTCTAAACAATTCAGGACAATGAACCCTCACTGACATCTCAACTATGTGGGATAATATTCATAACCCTAATTTACCTCAGTTTCAGTCTTTGACTAGTTTATTTGCAGAAACCTATTTCGTAACATCTACGTATGTTAAGTGGCGGGCCTAAGACACGGATAAGTGTGTGTGTAAAGAAAAAAAAATAGAAAAATCGACAATTCTATACCCGAAAGACGGCACTTTTAAAAATACCCCAACGCACAGCCTACCTATTCAATCACAGGACGGTAACTGCCAAATTTTTGCACGGGTTGTACACAATATACATATGTACATACATACATATGATAATAGCTGCCTTCCGTGACTAGTACTCGAAACCGGGCTTCCTAAGTTACCAGGCTCGTCTTTGACCAATTTGCTTGACAATTTAGGTCCGGGTTCGATTCCCCAGGAGCGGAAGACAAATAGTTATCAACAATGATATCACAGGAATTATTCATAATTCATATATGTATACATTTATATATATATATATATATATATATATATATATATGTATGTATGTATATAAATATATACATATATATGTATGCATATATGTATGTATAAAGGGTCAGGACATGCAGGTATATTTGACAATAACAAACCGTTTTGTACTACTGAGTGCTGAACATCGCACATGAGGCCACGCGTTGGGCATCGAACCTCGATCCTTAATCGAGGTCACGAGAGCCAGCTACACCATCCCGCCACTCAGCCTCGACCCCCTTGTCCTCGAGTGTCACTGTGTCGTATTGTGTCATATCATGTGGTGTCCTATAGTCTCCGGTGATTGCCCCGGACTCTCCCGTAAGTTTCAGAATACTTCCGGGTAGGATCCGCAAGCTTCCGGTCAAGTCCCGACGTCTTGTAGCTACAAACTAAGGTCCCCCATAGGGGGGCGTGGGTCCCCCGAAGGAAAGCGTTCACTCCCTTCGGAGGAATATTGACGGCCCTGGAATGGGAGGAAGGTCGCCTCTGCAAAGCTGCCGAAGGCCCAAGCAGCTTGAGGTTCTTAGTTGGACGCAGCCACCTCCTCCTCGACCGCTGGCACTTGAGGCTCGGACTCAGTGAAGGGCGAGACGTAGCTTTCCATAGGCGGACACGTGCAGACCAGATGACGATCCCCGTAAATGTCGTCGATGCGACCCACGGCCGGCCACCATTTACTCTCCGGCCTCACAAAGGACTGCAGGGAAAGAGAGAGAGAGAAGGGAAAGAACAGATTAGATTTATCCTCCAGGAGATAATGATAATTACTTTCATCACAGATTTCACCTCCCCCCCCCCCCCGGAAACCCACAACCCTCACGGTAACAAATAAGGTTATTTGAGCTCTCCTGTAGATTTCTCTAAAAGAAACGTTAGATTATTTTCTGTGTTGTATTAGTGTGGGCCTGTTTCAATGTCACCGGTTGGAAGGAAGAGGAGGAACGGCTGCCAGCTCTCCTTGTGATACAGATAGATGTTTGGCCTTGTTCGGAGACCAAATGCCAGCCCCTCGGGGCCGCACCTCCAGGTGGAAGTGAGGGGGAGTGATAGAATTTGAAAACGAGCGGAGTAGGAAATAAATCTCTTTGAGGTCTGTCTCGTAGACCCATCATAAAAAGTTACCCACTGGTGGTCCCACTATGTTGGAGATACTTTCAGGATGTCACGAAACGTAAACGAGATGAGAAAAAGATGGGAGAAAGACAATGTTGGTAATATATTGAGAATAATGATAATATTCTTGTTCTTACGGCAGGGAAGGCAGCAACTTCGCGCGAATAGGGCCGATTCCACTCCGTGGCCGTGACGGTGACTTGTGGATGTGGAGCGTGGATCAGTGGGTTGTTCTGCGGATCACTGCGCCCTTCTTCGATGTCCCGGATCTCTTGCCGGATCACTGTTGGGAAGAGAATAACCATAACTATAAGTACAATAGTAAGAAAAGCTCCTGACTTAACAAGGGACAGGAAGAGGGAGGTGCGAAGGAGTAGAGTCTTCTTCCATGAAGTCAAGCAATTAATTGGATTCAGATTCGGTTGAGACATAAAAATCTTCGACACTTTCTGATGTGGTGCAGTCTTAGTATTTGATAACCAAGACGTAGGAAAGTATTTCATTTCAATCCTCCATTAATAAACAAACTATATTTTTATTAGTATTATATCAAAATATTACCTTTCTGATACCATTACATGCTAGCAAAATGTTGAAGAACTATTTTTCCAGCTGTACATACACACACACACATACATACACACACACACGTACACATACATACACATACACACACACACACATACACACATACACTCGGTGGCACAGACCGACTCGGTGGCACGGTTGGTAGAGCGCTGAACTGGGAAGTAGAAGTGCTCCCAGTACCCAGTTCGAATCCTGCCCAGGGCCGAAATTATTTCGGTATCGCTGTGCCTCGGGTCGTTACTCTGACTCTCGTGGGCGGGGAGTTGGGTGTGTGTGTGTGTGCAAGGTCATAGCATTATCAATAGATCGGACCTACGAGCTCTGAGCTCTCTTCCAGGAGGGAAATGTCGATCACGAGTCCAACACGTGATCCAAAAGACCAAGTGAATACACACACACACACACACACACACACACACACACACACACACACACACACACACACACACACACATACAAAGATATATATAAATATATATATATATATATATATATATATATATGTATATACATATATATATATATATATATATATATATCACAACTAACACCACAGTCGGACGAAAGAAAGAGTTGCGTAAGCGGAACTATATATTTCGATTGCTACCTGCAATCCTCTTCAGTAGTACAAAGTGGCAGGGAGGAGGCTATCTTAAGTAGCAACCTCTTACAAAAGAAAGGGAACACGAGAAAATACAGAACATCACTGCCCCAGCCCTAGTTGACCTGAGGCTGACACGAAGTCGGGTCAGGGGGAGGGGGAGGAAGCTTGTTGACAATATTTTTGGTGATGAATAGTCCTGAAATGATGTCTGGGGTCCATTGACCCTTGGAAATATTCATCGTGGGCAGATAATCAACAAGCTTCCTCCCCCTCCCCCTGACCCGACCTCGCGTCAGCCTCAGGTCAACTAGGGTTGGGGCAGTGATGTTCTGTATTTTCTCGTGTTCCCTTTCTTTTGTAAGAGGTTGCTACTTAAGATAGCCTCCTCCCTGCCACTTTGTACTACTGAAGAGGATTGCAGGTAGCAATCGAAATATATAGTTCCGCTGACGCAACTCTTTCTTTCGTCCGACTGTGGTGTTAGTTGTGATTTATAAATGTGTTACTACATTTCTCACCTGTGATATTATATATATATATATATATATATATATAATATATATTATATATATAATATATATATATATATATATATATATATATATATGCAAGCAATCACATCACCGTGATACAAAAATGCAGAATAACCACAGGACAAGTTTCCTTTCTCCTGTGGTTATTTTGCATATATATATATATATATATATGTGTGTGTGTGTGTGTGTGTGTGTGTGTGTGTGTGTGTGTGTGTGTGTGTGTGTGTGTGTGTGTGTGTGTGTGTGTGTGTGTGTGTGTGTGTGTGTGTGTGTTGTAGTTGTTGTTGCTGTTGTTGTGTGTGTGTGTGTGTGTGTTGTGTGTGTGTGTGTTGTGTGTGTGTGTGTTGTTGTGGGTGTGTGTGTTGTGTGTGTGTGGTGTGTGTGTGTGTGTGTGTGTGTGTGTGTGTGTGTGTGTGTGTTGTTGTGTGTGTGTGTGTGTGTGTGTGTGTGTGTGTGTGTGAGTGTGAGTGTGATGTGTGTGTTGTGTGTGTGTGTGTGTGTGAGTGTGTGTTGTGTGTATTGTGTGTGTGTTGTGTGTGTGTGTGTGTATGTACATATATATGTGTATATATATACATCTATATAATACATATATATACATCTATATATACATCTATATACATATACATCTATATATAACATATATATAAATATATATACATATATGTGTATATATATATATATATATATATATATCGATAATATTTTAGATAAATTATTTGGATGATGGAGAACATAAACACAGGGAAGGCTCGGAACCCTAAACACTCTAACGTTTCGTTCGCGTAGAACTTCTTCAGAGAGTGTATGTAGAACTGCAGTTGAAGTTTATGTACTAAATCTAATTATCTTTTCGGACACTTGGGAAAGGTCGTTTTTCTGGCGTGTTTTAGAATTAAAATACTAGTTTCTTTAGCTAAATTGATAAACCCTCCTCGATGATTCGATGAATTATTAGTTGAAATATATGCTGATTCAACAATTCTTCTAGTGAATTTATCAAAACCTTTATGTAGCACTTCAGCTTCTCTCCAGTTTGGTAAATGATCGAATTTTTCCGCATGAACTACTAAAGAATTAGATGTCCTATGTGCTTTTATGTCATTTTTATGTTCATAAATTCTTTTTTCTAATCCTCTTGACGATTCGCCAAAATAAGCCATTGAGCAACTATTGCACGGGATTTTGTATACGACGCTGTTTTCGGAATTGTTCTCTTTTCAGAAGTCTTTAAAAAAACACCTATACTCTTGTAAGATATGTTAGATATGTTTATACCTGATTTTGTTAAATATTTGTCTATTATTGGTGACATTTCTGAGCCAGGTACTGATATAAAATTTGTATTATTTTTATTTTTATCATTTCTCTCTTTCTTTCCGCGATTGTAAATATCTATTGCTTTTCTTTTTGTTCTTTTCAACATTCCCTATTGATATCAAAGTGTGTCAAAGGTTTTCATAATGTAATCAAATTCGCCTTCTAGGTATTCATTACTACAGATTCGTAGTGCCCTGAGAAAAAATCCTATTACTATACCACTCTTTGTTCTATCATCATGTGCGGAGAAGTAATGTACTAAATCCTCTTTGTTTGTTTCCTTTCTGTATACTGAGAAAGTTACAGTTTTTCCCACTCGTCGTATTAACGTATCTAGGAAGGGCAATTGTCCGTTTTGTTCCTCTTCTACGGTGAACTGAATATCGCTGTTGACCGCGTTAAGCATTCTCACTTTATTATTTACATTGGTGTTTTCGGGGATGATTGCGAGGACATCGTCTACATATCTAAACCAGTATGATCCCCTACAATTGATTCTGATTAAAGTTTTCTTTTCTAATAACTCCATATATAAACAGGCCATCACTGCACTTAAAGGACTACCCATAGCGAGACCTCTATGTTGTTCATATTCGTCACCATTAAAAGTAAACGCACCGAAATTTACGCATAGATCTATCAATTCTATATAATCTTGTTTTCTTATGGGTAGGTCAGTATCGTTCATATCTTTTATTACTCTCTTTACTGCTTCTAACGCACCGTTAGTGGAAATATTTGTGTATAACGCCTTGACATCATAGCTTACTAACTTTTTCCCCGTGAAATCTAAATCTTTTAGTCTTGTCAAAAGATCGTTAGAATTTTTCAAATGTGTATTGCTGATCGATCCCATTGCCTGTGATAGCGGTTTGGCTAGACATTTTGCTAGTCTGTGGGGTGCACTGCCAACCCCTGAAGTTATGGGTCGCATTGGAACGTTGGGTTTGTGAATTTTTGGAATACCGCGCATTCTGGGAGGATTGGGGTATTCCTCCAGAAGTCCCATTAATTTCTTTCCTTTTTCAGTTTTATTAAGAATTTTTCTGGCATGCTTTTTGAATTTATCTGCTTCATTCGTTACGAAACCTATACGTTTTTTTGCGATAAGTATTGTCGTCATCTAAGAGCCTAACATTTTACTGATATAGTCCTCTTTTGATAAGATCACGATACCACCTCCTTTATCTGCATTGGTGATTACTATGTCTTTGTCTAAGCCTAGATTTATTAAAGCTTTCTTGAATCTTCTGGGGATGACGCATTCGTTTTTAATGGCTAACGCTTGGTAACATGTAACAATCCCCTGTTTGAATCCTTTTTCAATATCGCTGTCACTCCATCTATAGTTTCTCTTAATAAAATCTGTGAATCCCCTTGTGTTAATACCAGTGTCGAATTTAAGTCCTAGCGATAGAGCTTGAATTTCAGTATTCGATAATCTCCTATCTGAAAGATGTTATTATTTCACACCTTCCAATTTTATTCCAATCGCTGTTGTCACATAGACTGTTTAATTTTCGCTCTAGTCTTTCATTTTGCGAACGAAACGTAGAGTGTTTAGGGTTCCGAGCCTTCCCCTGTGTTTATGTTCTCCATCATCCAAATATATATATATATATATGTGTGTGTGTAATATATATATGTATATATATACATATATATATATACATATATATATTATATATATATATATATATATATATATAAATATTTACTATATACCAAAGGCTTTTTCCCCCTTGCAAGGGAGGTAGCCAACCAAAAAAATACAGGTTTGAAATCCACTCCCACCCATTCCATCACCAAATATCCCACTTCCATTCACCTCCCTCCCTCCCTCTTATCTTAGTTCCTCTGGGATGACGGGTCATTCCTGCATCTCGCCCACTACCCTGGGTCAGAAGCAGTGTCGCAAGACACAGCACATTCACAGCAAGGCCGCTTCATTTACTCGACGACCTCCCCCACCCCCTCTCTGTCCCCTCATGCAGAAAAAGAGAAGATACCGTCGCACACGAAAGTCTACTTACTAAATTAGCTTCACACGGAATAAGTGGTAGCCAATTAATTTGGTCTAATAATTATTTGAATGATCGAAAACAGAGAGTTGTTCTAAATGACAAAACTTCTAGATGGAAAAATGTTACGAGTGGAGTTCCTCAGGGTTCCGTTCTTGGGCCACTTCTATTCTTAGTATATATTAATGATATGGACCATGGACTAAAATCTATTGTCTCCAAATTTGCTGATGATACAAAACTATACGGAATGGCAAATAATCATTTAAACTAATTAGATATTCAAGAAGATTTAGATAAACTACAGCAATGGTCTGAAAAGTGCCTAATGAAGTTTAACACAAGTAAATGCAAGGTTATGCACATAGGTAAAAATAACGGTAGGTACGATTACAAGTTATTTGGAAATTCGTTAACAAAAGTGGATAGTGAAAAGGATCTCGGCGTAATTATCTATCTAATTATCAGTAACGATCTTAAATCATCTAAGCAATGTATTTCAGCCTCTGAGAAAGCAAATAAGATTCTAGGACTGATTGCGCAATCTTTTGATTTCAAAAGTCCATCTCTCATTAACAAGCTATATAAATCATTAGTTTGTCCACATTTGGAATATGCTGTTTCCGTATGGTCACCGAATATCATTAAAGACATTGACAGATTGGAAAAGGTAAAGCGGCGAGCCACAAAACTTATTCCAAATATCAAAAATAAATCATACGAAAATCGACTAAAACATATGAATCTGTTTTCCCTAAAAAAGCGTAGACTCAGAGGTGATTTGATACAGGTATCTAAGATTCTAAAGGGAATTGACAACATCAAAGTGACCAAATTTTCACAATGAATGAGAATCTGACAGGAAATAATGGTTTCAATCTGTCAGGAAATAAATTGTATTTGGAAGTGGGTAGAAACAACTTCACCAACCGTGTAGTTAATGAATGGAATAAACTTTCTGCAAAGACAGTGCAATGTGGTTCAGTTCGAAGCTTTAAGATTCATTTAGATGCTGTAATGCCTGCCATTTGTTTTATATTATTTGTTTGTTATCATTTGCCTGTTTGTTTATTATTATTTGCTTGATTTTCATTCATCAATATTTATCTGTCAATTTATTGTTATTCACTATTTACCTATTTTTTTATTATTTAACTATACTTATGCATTTATTTATCTTATCTTATTTATTATTATTTATTTTATTATAATTTTACTTGTTTATTTATCATTTTTTTCGCATCCGACCTAGTTATGGACCAAAAGGTCTCCTATCGGCATGCTCCTTCTTTGTAATCCTTTGGAATCCTTTGCAATCCCTTCAGGCTACGTCAAATTATTTTTCATACATACACCCTCACCACCATCCCCCACCCACTCCTTTCCATGCATCACGACATCATCCATACACAATCATTCTCCATTCACCCCTATCTTCTGTCTTCTCCCGTCCTTCCTCAACAGACATTCCCCTCTTTCCTAATGCCCCTTTTACCCCATCCATCCATCTCATCCTTGGTCGCCCCACCATGTTCACTTCTTCCACCTCTGCCTTCCACACCCCTTTTACTGATCTTTCTTCACTCATTCTCTCCATGTGTTCAAACCATCCCAACACTCTTTCATCAACCCTATCTCCAAACTCCCTTTCCATCCCCGTTCTCCCCCTCACCTCCTCGCTTCTCACGCTATCTAGCCTAGTAACCCCTATCATACTTCTCAGGCACCTCATCTCAAATACATTCAAACTCCTCTCTTCCTCTCTTATGTTCCATGTTTCTGGCCCATACAGTGCCGTCGGTACAATCACTCCTTCATACAATCTCCTCTTAGCATCCATTCCCAAATATCTATTTCTCATTACATTTTTTAATTCCCCAAGGTATTTACTTGCTTCTCTCAATCTACATTCTACCTCCACCTCCACTACTCCCTTTCCCCCTACATTAGCACCCAAGTATTTAAAACTATCCACTTTCTCCAGTCTCTCTCCCTTAATATTCACTTCCAGTCTGCCATCACTTCCTCCCCTTGTACATCTCATCACTTTACTTTTACCAACATTTACGAGTATCTTCAACTTCCTTCTTTTGTACGCCTTCCCAAACTCTGTCACTACATATATATATATACATATATATATATATATATATATACATATACATACATACATATATAGTATCACGTTTGATCAAGAGGTAGGTAGAAAATATTCCTTCAATTATGGTTTTGATTAAAGAATAGTGATAAAATAAGTCAACCTATATGATATGCAAGAAGACCTGGAAGGTCATGGGAGACCGAAACTAACCTCCTCGATGCACTGATACTTTGCGGGAGGACATGCAACAGAATTACTTTAGGATAAGTGATGGGCTTTTTTCGGGTTGGGCTTATAATATGCTTTCCTGCGCGGATTTTAGTCTTATGGATAATCTGCAGATGAAGAACCTGTGAAGAGTACTTACTGATAAGGGCGTCGCAGAACCTGTCGAGTTCGGCCTTGTCCTCGGACTCCGTCGGCTCCACCATCAAGCACCCTGCGACGGGCCATGACATGGTGGGGGCGTGGAAACCTGAAGGAGAAACCGTCGTCAGGTTTCGTCTTAGTCAGTCTTTCCCTCAAGTGCTGACGTAATAACATAATACTCAATCTCACAGATCAGGAATCTGTGTGTCTGATCACTTCTACTCACTTAAAGGGGTTACATGTGTGTGTCGTGGTCTGTTTCCAAATGTGTGTTTAACTAACTGTATTTAACCTATTTGTAATATACAAGACAGGAACTATCCTTACTGGTGAGGTAACGTCTCAAGACAGGAGCTATGCTTACTCGTGGGGTAACATCTCAAGACAGGAGCTATGTTTACTGGCGGAGTAACGTCTGTTCCCATTGGTCAAACTTGGCTTATGTCTTCTGAATGTATTATTTCTTATTCAATAACTTTGGATCATTTTCCTCCTTTAGTCTTGCAATTCCCTCATTTCCCTTTTTATAGTTTAGTAATAAGTTTTTATAACCTTGCCTATTTCCAATATTTTTTCTAAATCTGAATTCATTTCTCCACTTTTGGTTTCATTCTTCTATCTTATTTAGAATTCTCTGTAACAACTTCCAAGAATCCTCAACTTTTAATTTCATCACGATTTTAGCTTTATCAGTGTAATTAGCGTAACTAATCTATCCATCATGTCATTAATGTAGATTAACAATATCATTGGTGTCAACATTGAGCCCTATGGTCTCTAGTTACTTCCCTCCAATATGACATCCAATCCTTAATAAATGTCCCCATTAACATGTTTTCCCTAAGAATCCGTATCTGTGTGTGTGCGTGTGCGCGTAGGAGAACCCACCGTAATCCTGAAGGCGTTTGGCGATGTCGGTGGCCTCGATGCCTGTGCCCTTCTTGTACTCGCGTGTGTCGAGGATGAACTCGTGGGCCACCATATCGTTATTGCCTCTGTAGAGAACCTGCAGAAGAATCCCAGTTCTGTCAGACACTCCAAGGTAACCCCACTACGCCAATTTAACATGCATGAAAGTTGTGGCGTAATGAATGACGTATCACCCCCTCCTCAATTCAGCCATAAAGACTTCTTGCCCTTAGTTGAATGAAACTGCCTGGTGTTAGGTAGAAGAAAGTTTGTAAATGACACGTGTTCTTGAGCAGGACATTGAGACAATACATAACCTATTGAATTCCTGGGCTTTCTTCTCTCTTGATGTCAAATTAAACCAAATAAGGTCACCTGATTACGAATATATTTTTTCAAAGTCAGTTTGTCATATTCGATTGTTCAATACCAGGCATGTACAGTCACTAAATCGGTCCTGAGTCACAGAGTCAGGCCATGAAAACTTGTGTGGTTCTCCAGTGCTATTCAAAAGGTCACAGGTCACGTTATAATGTGTAAGGTCAGTTGAGGTCACGGTATAACGTGTAAGGTCAGTCAGTCACAACGTAACACGTGAAACAAGTTACGGTCATGATATAGCGTATGAGGTCATGCAAACGCGTACAAGTCGAAAAGTAAACTTGTGGACCTTGATGGAACTGACCTTGTAGTGGCCTTCAAGCCTTTTGGCCATGTAGTTAGCGTTGAGAATGGCCACCTGTGTCGCCTGCCGCAGACCCTTTGGACCCATCATCTGTGTGAGGATAAACAAGTCTAGGGTTACTCTTCATAAGATTGGCCAAGACCGACATGTTATGAGACACTATTCGAGAGAGTTCTCAGGTTTATATAAGCAAATCATAGGCTACTACACAGAAGATTACATAAGGACATTGATAATATGCAAACACATTTTCCGGCTTATAACATATGGGGTACTCTTCAAAAGGGTGCTAAATGTCATAAAGACAGCTTGTGGGGTATTGTTCAGAAGACCTCAGGGTTTTGGGAGCCTTGTTGAGGAAGATGTTTGTGATCAAGTGATATACCATCGAGGGGCTATTGGTAGATTGTCGGATTGCCTTAATGTATTTATAATCCATATAACCTGACAAAACAAGGGTAATGAAGATGTGATGTGATGTGACTAAAGTCAATGTTGTCATGGATCACCTTATCTTCTGGTTCCTTTGGATCCTGAGGTATATATATATATATATATATATATATATATATTATATATATATATATTATATATATATATATATATATATTTATATTATATATATGTATATGTATATATATATATATATATAAATATATATATACATATATATATATATATATATATATATATACAGATAGATAGAGAGATACTCTAGGTCTTAAGACTCACCTTGACGTAGGCCCAGGAGATCGGAAGGATGGCCGCGGAACCGTAGGGTGCGGCTGACACGACACCGAAGCTCCTGGAGCGGCGCTGCATTAGGGCCAAGGGGTCGATGATCGGGTGGCTCGGCAGGAATGGAATCAGGTGCTTCTTCCTGCAACAAGAGAGAACGTAGTCAGACACTCCAGGAGGAGGTAGAGGCAAAGACATGCATTCTGGGACGAGGTTAATGTAGACTTAGGGAATTCCCTGCCCAACCCAACCACAAACTCCACCCATCCCTCCTGAGGGGAGGGGGGGAGGTGGATAGGGAAAGAAGTAAAAAATATATTATATTAACCCGTTCCAGAGTTACTTGGTAACTTATCTCGTAGGTTTTAGTCTGGGCAAGGAGGGGCAATTTCATGCAACGGGGAAGTGACCTTTGGCCAGAAAGACGCTTCGGTTAATCGGGAACCCTTACTAACTGGGATCCACCCCAAAAATAAAAATCTTCTATCACCTTGGACTTCATTTTGGTAGCCTGGCCCTTCTTGTATGTTCAACTTTGAATATATATATATATATATATATATATATATATATATATATATATTATATATATATATATATATATATATATATATATATATATATATATATATATATTTATATATATGTATATATCACTAAGAGTCGGTGGTTCATATGAGCTGATTAGAATCGCCTGGCGTTAACGACAAGAAAAATCCCTTGAAGTGTAGTGTGATGTTCATGGGTTTAAAAATGTTATATTTTGTTATATACTCACACTCCGATGGGGCCCATGCCGGGGCCTCCGCCCCCGTGGGGAATACAGAAGGTCTTGTGGAGGTTCAAGTGGGACACATCGGAGCCGATGTCACCGGGACGGCATAGTCCTACTTGAGCGTTCATGTTGGCGCCGTCGAGGTACACCTGTAGAAGGTGGAGGGATAGAATGATGAGGAGCTCTAATTCATTCACTCCTTCTGCGGCTCCTGCTTCCATTTCGTCTTCTATCCACCTCTTCCTCCTTCCTCCTTCTCTGCCATCACCTCCTCGTATCATTCCTCTGTTTTGTTTTGCTTTTTCGTCTTTTGTTTTCGGATCTCACGATTCTCCTTCCTCCTCTGCCACTCATTTTCTTTCCAACACAATCACCTCCGTCTCCTTTTACTTCTCCTCAACAACTACGGTCGAAACTTTGTCAGCATCTGATTTCACAGGTGACCCCATCATCTCCCTCGATCGCCTCTTCCATTACGCCCCGTATTTGATTCAGCAAACCCCTTTTTCCTGACCCTGCTCCTCCTTCTCCTCCCTTTTTTCTCCTCCTCTCTCTCTTCTCCTCTTCTTCCTCCTCCTTCTCCCTTTCCTCCTAATCCTCCTCCTCCCTCTCCCTTTCCTTCTCTTCTTCTTCCACCTTCTCTTTCTCTTCCTCTTCTTCGTCCTCCTCCTCTTCTTTTTCCTCCTCCTCTTTCTATTCTTTCTTTTCCACCTCCTTTTCCTTCTCCTCCTCCTCCTCCTCCTCCTCCTCCTCTTTCCCTTCTTTCTCCCCCGCCTCCACCTCCTTCTCCTCTCCCTCCACCCTAGCTGGATCTTGTCTCCACCTGTCCACTCTCACACCACCTGAGCATGACTCACCTGTCCGCCAGCATCGTGAACCATCTGGCAGACCTGGGCGACGTTGTCTTCGAAGACGCCGTTGGTGGACGGGTAAGTGATCATGAGACAGGCCAGGCTCTTCTGGTGCTTCTCGATCTAAGGAAGGAACACGAAATAGCAAAGGTCACTCAGATGTAGAGAGTACAGATGGATGACGAATAGTATTGGTGCACTAGCAACTAGATGATCTATGCTCACGCCGCTAACCAACCTACACAAACAAACAGAAATCTACAGATTATATTCGCCTTTTTCTTCTCTAGTCTTGTAACTATCTATTTTAATGTAAAACAATGAAAAAATTGTTTTGGTGTTTAAATGTTTATTATATTTAGAAATAGTACACATATTTCAATCAACTCGCCAATTTCTACTGCATTTAATCGAGAGTTTCTTCAAAATAACACCCACACACAACACGCCAACATATCTATACATACATATACATAGACATCTCGCTCTTACCTTTGCGGTAAGGTGTCGGAAGTCGATGGATCCTTCCTTGTTCACATTGACAGCTTCAACTTTCATGCCTGCCATCTGGGCGGAGGCAGGGTTGGTGCCGTGAGCAGAGGTTGGGATAAGGCAGACGTTGCGGTGGCCCTCGCCTCGGCTGTCTAAGTAGGACATGATGGCCCGGAGGCCAGCGTACTCACCCTGTGCGCCACTGCGTTGGTGAAGAAGAAGTTGTGAGGAATGGAGTAATAGGTGTTGTCCAAGTCCAATAAAAGAAGGTCTGGTCACAACGAAGTAAGGTTCGTTTT
>NC_134779.1:67798800-67808800 GCF_046742065.1 Oratosquilla oratoria
GCGGCCCACCGTAGCCGAGGGGGACGCCGAGCCTCTGTGAGGTGCCCACGGCGATGTCAACGCCGAAGTCGCCCGGGGGGCGGAGGAGTGCCAGAGACAGGAGGTCTGTGGCGCAGATCACCATCGTCTGCGTTAGGAGGATGAAGAAAAGGTCTCAGCATAAAAAAAAAAATCAAGAAGACTTGTTAACTTCTTAAGGTCATGCCCTTCTGGCATAAGGCATCGTGATTCGGTGTTATCTATCGCGTTTCATCTCGTAATATATCATCTGGCTCAGTCCAGGAAGTCGTGAAATCCTCAGGTTCTCACGATTTCAGTCTTTTATGTGCTCAGACTTTCAGCCTTTGGAATTCAGATTCACACGTCTCAGATTCAGGACGTGGAGTTCATAACCTCCTTTCTAGTGTTTTAGTTTCTTACCTTCTCCCCAGTAGAATAATGATAGTGGTAATGGCATTAGTAAAAATAATAATAATAATGACAAGAATGAAGAGAGGAAAAGGAAAGAAGGAGAATTCATGGTAATAATGACGATGACAATGGCAAAACATGAATGCCAACAGGAGACCTTTCGGACAAACGAGGTCGGACGCAGGAAGAAAAAAGTAAACAAACACACAAACAAAAAACAAAATAAAATAAAACAAAATGAAATAAAATAATCCATGAACAGCCGTCACAGCATCTTATTTTGGGTGTTTATGTAACCAAATCTGAAAATATGATGATAATGAAGATAAAGATAAAGATGAAGACAAAGACGATGACGATGAGGAGGAGGAGGAGGAGGAGGAGGAGGATGATAATGAGGAGGAGGAGGATAGATATGATTATGAAGATGAGAATGAAGATGATGCTGAAGATGAAGAAGAAAAAGGACTCACGCCATTGGCTTGGGCTTCCTTGGTGAGGGCAGACAGGTCCTTGACAGAGCCCTCGGTGTCTGGGTACTGGAAGATGACGGAACCAACATCTCGGTTGCTGAAGTCCATCTCCTCGATGGGACCCATGAGGACGTCCAATCCGAAGGGGATGGCTCGGGTATTGACCACAGCCAGCGTCTGCGGGTGAAGCTTCTCCGACAGGTACACCTTACGCCTCTTGTTTTGTCTGACGGAGAGAGAAGAAAGGAGGGTGAAGAGTGGTAAGTCTCTCTCTCTCTCTCTCTCTCTCTCTCTCTCTCTCTCTCTCTCTCTCTCTCTCTCTCTCTCTCTCTCTCTCTCTCTCTCTCTCTCTCTCTCTCTCTCTCTCTCTCTCTCTCTCTCTCTTTCTCTCTCTCTCTCTCTCTCTCTCTATCTCTATCTTGTCTGTCTCTATCTCTCTATATCTATCTATATATCTATCTATCTATCTATCTATCTATCTATTATCTATCTACCTATCTATCTATCTAACACACAGGCACACTCACACCTATCGTCTTGAAAACTTACGTGTCTGTGTCATAGCACCCTATTTTCCTTCGCTTTTTTCTCTTCACTCTTTCCCTTCTTCCCTCCCTCTCCGAATCATACTCCTCCTATTCTTCCTTATTTTCCTCCTCTTCCTTTTTCCCATCTCCCTCATTCACTCCTATCAATATTTATTATCTCAACTCTCACCTTCCGCCGGAGGATCTATCTGTAGGCGACAACCTACCTGTAGCCAGAAGACCTGCCTGTAGGAGGAGGACCTACCTGTAGGAGGAGGACCTACCTAATAGACGGAAGACCTATCTGTAGGCGAAGTATCTAGCTTAAGGCAAACAACCTACCTGTAGGAAAAGGACCTATTTCTGGATAGAGGAACTACCTGTAGGCAGAGGGCATACCTGTAGGGGAACCTATATGCAGATGGAAGATCTACCTGTATTAATAAGACCAACCTGTAGGTGAACCTATTTGTAGATGGAGGATCTACCTGGATCTACCCGTAGAAGGAGAACCTACCTGTAGGCAAGGGCCATGGCCTCTGCGGCGGCGGTGCCTTCGTCCAGGAGCGAGGCGTTGGCCACGGCTAAACCCGTCATGTCCGTCACCATTGTCTGGTAGTTGAGGAGAGACTCGAGGCGTCCCTGGGCCACCTCCGGCTGGTATGGCGTGTACTGGGTCGTCCTGCAGGAGGAGGTAGAAACAGTAAGGAAGAAATATAGGATCTGAAAGAGGGGTGTTCGAAGATGCGAGTCGGAGAGAGAGAGAAAGAGAGAGAATTGAGTCTTGACAAGTTCGTGACTACATGTTTGTGTGCCTGAGCACGTTCTTCCCATACATAACAAGACGCCAGACAATCTTAAGAATAACTAGTCTGGGTCCCTGACACTTGTCAACAGAAGGATGCGGGTGAGGGTGAGAGAGGCTCTTTACTGAAGTTATATATGTTACAGTAAGAACACGTACCTAGGGATTACGCGTAATCCCTGAATGTTTATTCAGTGAATACGCGTAATCCCCGTTTCACTAACCTAACCTAACCTAACCTAACCTGACCTAACCGAACCTAACCGAACCTAACCGAACCTAACCGAACCTAACCTAACCTAACCTAACCTAACCTAACCTAACCTAACCTAACCTAACCTAACCTAACCTAACCTAACCTAACCTAACCTAACCTAAGGTTAGGTTAGGTTAGGTTAGGTTAGGTTAGGTTAGGTTAGGTTAGGTTAGGTTAGGTTAGGTTACGGAAGGGAAGAGTACGTAAGTGAGGTTAGTTTAGGTTAGGTTAGGTTAGGTTAGGTTAGGTTAGGTTAGGTTAGTGAAACGGGGATTACGCGTATTCACTGAATAAACGGTTAGTGAAACGGGGATTACGCGTATTCACTGAATAAAAATTCAGGGATTACGCGTAATCCCTAGGTACGTGTTCTTACTGTAACATATACAACACTGTACTCCGTTCAACATTAATTGCGATCGCACACGCACGGGAACACTAACCACATACGCTGATTACAATCATAATCCCATGCTGGTGCGCGCTCACTCACACATATACGAGTATACACACACGCGCGCGCGCAGCAATGGTTAGCGATTCGAGGTTCCACGTTTGAGAACCCGAGTTCGAACCTAGCTCAGAGCATGAAAAGCATTCACTGATATTACAAGCCGTTACTGTTCCCCCTAGAGCAAAGGGATGGGACCCATAGGCGCGTGCGTATGTTTGTGTAAAGTTATAGCATTGCTCTTACTGTAGGTTGGGCAATATGAACTCTGAGCTTTCGTCCGGAAAAGTAATAGTTGATAGTCTCCAGTCGAACACGTGATCCAAGACACACACACACAAACATACATATACATACGTGCACATATACATAAACACACACACACGCGCACGCACACACACACACGCACGCACGCTACGGCGGTCCGGGTTAGAATCCCTCCCAGGGCTGAAATAATTTCAGTATCGCTGCGCTGCGAGTTGTTACTCCAACTCTCGTGGGTGGGGAGTTGGGGGTATGTGTGCGTGTAAGGTCACAGCATTACCCATAGATTGGTCATATATAAGTTCTGAGTTCTCTTCCGGGGCGGGGGGAGAGAGAGCTATCGATCACGACTCCAACACGTGATCCATGACCATAGTGGTGAATCACGCACACACACACACACACACACACACACAAAATGGATCATCAAGATTCATCACATACCATGTATCCAGTCTGCATAAATACAGAAAAAAAGAAATTAATAAAAGAAAAGATATTTTCAGTTAAAGCCATTTTTTACTGTCTTTGTCTGATGTTCCTATGCCAGCGGTAGTGGCGCCCTAATTTCCATTCGATTCGAACCTCATTCTACCAGGATGTTAACCAACACAACTCCGCCCACAAACAACATGCTCACCCATACCCACGCACAACCCACCCACACACACAACACAACTCTCACCTACAACCGCACCCACACACACAACCCCACACACACCCATATAAACACACAACCCCACCTACACCCACAACCCTACCCACACCCATACAAACGCACCCACCCACAACCTCACCCACAACCCCACACACACACATACATACATACATACACACATATATACACACACACACACGTACACAAACACACTACACACACACACACACGCACACTTCAGGCTACCCATCACACACACACACACACACACACACACACACACACACACACACACACACACACACAAACAAACAAACACTTTCGAACTGACCATCCAGGGTTCTCGAAGATGTTCCTCAAGATCGCATGGGGCATGCAGCAGTTGTGGTATCCCATGCCTATGTAGGACCTCCACACCTCGTTCTTGTCGGAGATGTCCGAGATCTTCCGGAGGAGTTCGTGTTCCCCGATGGGGTTGTCCAGGTCCAGGTCCCTCTGCAGCCGGATGTTGGACGGAACAGTAGCGTCCGTCATTTCTTCCAAGTTCTGCAAGAAAATAAGAAAGATGTAAAAAAAAAAAAAGGTCTATAAATGTTTTAAAAAGCTGTCTAATAATTTTTCAATTTTATCTAAGTATCTACATCATCAATGAGTCATCAATTGGATCCACACGCCAGGGAGCACTTTACTTCAATCACATGCCGGCGCCAGTACCCTTCACGGTCTCCTCGGGCAAGCTCCCATGCAGCCACCCTTCCCGCTCCAAACAACCCTCGACAGGTTCAAACACCCTGACACAGCCACGACTTCTGTGGGGTCCCCATCGTCTCTTCATGTGATTCATCATCATCATCATCATCATCATCATCATCATCATCATCATCATCATCATCATCATCATCATCATCATCATCATCATCATCATCATCATCATCATCATCATCATCATCATCATCATTATCATTATCATTATCATCATCATCATCATCATCATCATCATCGTTATTATAATTTTTATTATTTTTGTTGTTGTCATTATTGTTCTTATTATTGTTAGTATTATTGTTATTATTATTGTTATTATTATTGTTAGTATTATTGTTATTATTATTGTTATTATTATTGTTATTATTATCATCATCATCATCATCTCATCCTCATCATCATCATCATCATCATCATCATCCTCATCATCATCATCATCATCATCATCATCATCATCATCATCTCTCATCATCATCATCATCATCATCATCATATCATCATATCATCATCATCATCATCATCATCATCATCATCATCATCAACAACTACATCATCATCATCATCATCATCATCATCATCATCATCCTCATCATCAGCCTCATCATCATCATCATCCTCATCATTCATAATCATCATCATCATCATCATCATCATTATTATTATTATACCCCCGTCTGGGGTATTGGTTGCTCCCCGTCTGGGGTATTGGTTGCCTGTTATTGTGGCAAAGTAGCATGCAGTCGATACTTTAGGGTCTATATGGGGCGCCCCTACGGACCAGAGCCCACAAGTCATTTTGTCTATGATAGAAGAAATTTCTGTTCATAGAGAAATGATGACACTTTTATACTACGACTGTCCACCTCCGTTTTGCTGTCCCCCAACCCCTTGTTGCTGTCCTGTACCATTTCTCTGAGTATTCTCTTTCTTGATTTGGGGTGATTTCCCTGTGGTGGGGGAAAAGACTACTGCCACCAAGTTTTCCCACTTGGATCGTAAGAGGCGAGAAGAAAGGGACGGGGGGAGAAGGGACTAGGCATCCTTCTCCCTGTAGCCCAAGGGGCAAATTCCTAAAAATCAAAAGGAAGGTCATGAGGGGTGCTGGAGGGCCTCGGGCCAGCACCCTAAGGTTTGGGTCTTTTAATGTGCTCGTGGATGTGGTACAGATGAGAGTAAAAGGGCGAGAAGTGATAGGTAGTATGTTTGTGAGAAGACAAGTTGGATGTGTTGGCTGTTGAGTGAAACTAAGTTGAAAGGGAAGGTGTGAGTGTAAGTTTGGGAGTGTAAGTGGGAGGTTATCAGGAGTGAAGAGAGGGCAAGGGAGGGAAGGGGTGGCTATTCTAGTAACGTGAGGGAGATAGGTAAAGGGGGGGGTGGTGGAGTGGAAGGAGGTTTCCTCAAGGATAATAATGTGAGAAGGTGAAACTGGGAAAGGAGATGTGGGTCTTTGTAAGTGCATATGGGCCTGGCAGTGAGAAGAGCATGGAGAAAGGGAGGCCTTTTTGGATAGATTTAAATGAGTGCATAGAGGGTTTAGGAAGACAATGTCAATGTAATAGTACTGGGAGACCTTAAGCTAGGGTGGGAAAATGGTCCAATCGATGGCGTGGTTGGGAAGTTGTGGAACGTTCCAGGAAAGAATCGTAGTGGAGAGTTGATGGTGGAAATGAGGTCTACAAAGAGAGTTGATGATAGCAAAGTACAGTGTTTCGGAAGAATAGTCAAGCATAAGTACACAATGGGGGGAGAGGGTGGTGGAGGAAAGGGTGGTGGATAGAGCGTTATAAATGGATTATGTAGTGGTAAATAGGATTATGATAGGAAGAGTTACGGCTGTACATGTGCTAAGGGGAGAGGGTGGGGGAATATCAGCATCATTTTTTGGTTGGAAGGTAAGCTGAGAGTGGAGGATAGATGGAGAAGGTGTAAAGGGACAACAGGTAGGGAGGTTCTTAGAGTGAACTCCTTGAATGAAAAGGAAAAGGAGTAGGAGTACGAAAAGAAGCTGAAGGAGGAGTGGGAGGGAGGGAGTAAAGGATAGAGCAGGAGATGGGTTGTGGAGGAGGAAGGAATGGGGATGGTTCAAGGAGGGCGTCTTAAAGTGTGCCAAGGATTGGTGTGTGGAACAGAGGACAGGGGGAATAGATGAAAGGGTAGTGAATGGTGGGATGAGGAAACAAAGAAGGCTGTAGAAGACGAGAAGAAGCGAGCATTCACAGATTGGTTACAAAAGAGGACAGGGGAGTCATATGAGACGTACAAAGAAAAGAAAAAGAGAAGTTAAAGCAAAAGGTAAAGGAGGCAAAGAGGAGAGCCGAGGTTAAATGGGGTAACAGTATCACACAAAATTTTGAACGTAATAAAAAGATGTTTTGGAAAGAAATTAAGAGAGGAAGAGGAGGCGAATCAAGTAGGGAAGAAAAGGTAAAAGGTACAGTATGGAGAGTTGATACTGGAAGAGATGGCAGTGAGGGGAAGATGGGCAGAATATTTTAGGGAGTTGCTGAATGTGAAGGAGGATAGGGAAGGAAAGATAGCTGCAGTGGGAAATGCGAAGAAAATGAGAGTGATGAGTGAGGAGAATGGAGGAGAAATAAGGAAGGATGAGGTGAAGGCAGCTGTAAAGATGATGAAAGCAGGTAAGGCACCTGGTCTGGATGGAGTGTCATGCAGAATGTCTGAACAAAAAGGGAAGGTTGCAGTGATGGTGGGACTGGTTGGTGAGGTTATTCAATGTTTGCTGGAGAGAGGGTAGAGCACCGGGAGGACTGGAGTAGTGCCTGTCATATTGTTCCTCTTTACAAGGGAAAAAGGGGGACAAGTGTGAATGTAGTAATTTCAGAGGGATTAGCCTGTTGAGTGTAGTACGTCGGAAGGCTTATGGGAGGATCTTAATTGAGAGGATTAGGAGAGGAACGAGGGGCGGGGAGTAATTGGAGAGGATGACACAGTGTGGATTTAGGACGGGTAGAGGTTGTGTAGATCAGATCTTTGTGGTAAGACAGATATGTGAGACAAGAAAAAAAAACTATAGGAAAGGGGAAGGATGTTTTTTGGGCTTTCATGGATCTGGAAAAGGGCTTATGATATAGGGGTAGACAGAAAGGCACTGTGGGAGGTTATGCAGATTTATGGGATAGGGAGGAAAGCTTTTGGGGCAGCTGTCAGAGCGTTTTTATGAGTAGTAGTAGTAGAGCATGTGTTAGGATTAGAAGTGGAGGAGAGTGAGTGGTTTGAAGTAAAGGTGGGACTTCGTCAAGGATGCGTTATGTCGCCCTGGCTGTTCCAACTTATACTACATGGATGGGGTGGTGCGAGAGGTGAATGCTAGGGTAGTGAGTCAGGAGGGATTGGAGCATGGTTAAAGAAAATGGAGAAAAGTGTGGGAGGTGAGCCAGCTGTTGTTTGCGGACGACACTGCGCTTGTGGCAGGGTCAGAGGAGGGATTGAAGTTTTTTTTTTTTTAAGGAGCTGGTGGCATAATTTGGGAGAGTATGTGATAGAAGCACGCTAAAGATAAATGTGGGTAAAGTAAGGTGATGAGATGTACAAGGTGGTGAAAGTGGCAGTAGACTGGAAGTGAACATTAAGGGAGAGCGACTGGAGGAAAGTGGATAGTTTTAGATACTTGGGTGCAAGTGTAGCAGGCAAAAGGTGGAGTGAAGGTGGAGGAAGGTTAGAATGTTAGATTGAGAGAAGCGAGGTAAATGCCTTGGTTGGTTTTAAAGAGTGTAATGAGGAAACTAGACATTTGGGAATGGAAAGGGATGCGAAGAGGAGACTGTATGAAGGAGTGATTGTGCCAACAGCACTGTATGGGGCAGAAACGTGGGAACATAAGAGAAGAAGAGAGAAGGAGTTTGAATGTGTTTGAGATGAGGTGTCTGAGAAGTATGGTGGGGGTTACTAGGGCTAGATAGAGTGAGAAATGAGGAGGTGAGGAGAAGAACAGGGGGGTGAAAAAAGGATTTGGGAGAGAGGGTTGATGAAAGAATATTATGGTTTGGACACATGGAAAGAATGAGTGAAGAAAGACTAGTAAAGAGGTATGGAAAGGCAGCTGTGGAGGGTGAGTGAACATGACGGGGGGACGTCCTAGGATGAGGTGGATGGATGGGGTGAAGGGGGCTGTTGGGGAAGAGGGGAATGTGCTGTTGGGAGGAGGAAGGGAGAGGGACGGAAGACAGAGGTGAGTGGAGAATGGTGGTATCATGGATGATGTTGTGACTGCATGAGGAGGAATGGGCGGGGAAGTTGGGGGGTGGGGTTAGTATGTGTGAGTAAATTTTTGACGCAGCCCCGAAGGGATTTCTCCCGTCCTCGCCTTATATGCAAAGGTGGGGACGGACGAGGGGGGGTCGCCGATTAAATGAAGCGGCCTCGCTGTGGATTGTACTGTGTCTTGCGACAATGTTCTCTGGACCCAGGGCGGTGGGCAGGGTGCAGGGATGACCGTCATCCAGGAGGGCTCAGATGGAGGAAGGAAGTGGGAGGGGTGTGGAGTGTATTTAGGGATGAGGGTGGGTGGCGGTGGGGAGTGTTTTTTATGTATTTTGGGCTCCCTCCCTTGGAGGGGGAAGGGGGGAAAAAGCTGGGGCGTGTGGTGGGTAATGGGAGTGTATCTATTTATGCCTTTAATTCCCTTTATTGGGCTACCTCCCTTGGACGGGGATATTCTTAGCCTGGTTATATGTATTATTATTATTATTATTATTATTATTTTATTATTATTATTATTATTATTATTTATTATCTATTATTATATTATTATTATCATTTCATTTTATTATTATTATTATTATTTATTATTATTATTATTCATTATTATTATTATCATTATCATTTATCATTATTATTATTATTCTTATTATTTATTATTATTAATATTATTATAATTATTAATTATTATTATTATTATTATTATTATTATTATTCTTATTATTATTATATTATCATCCATCATTCATTATGTATTGTTATTATTATTATATTATTATTCATTATTATTATATTATATAAATAATTATGTTGTTGGATTCAAAATTCATCATAGGTCAGCCTGGCAAATTATTATGTAAACCATTATTATTAGTATTCATGACATTTATCAACCCGGTAGTAGATAACGGGATTTCAATTATAACGGTTTTTGTTGGATTCAAAAATTATGATGCCGTCATGAGAAGCCTGGCACAAATAATTACAAAGCCACGGTAGATTTAGCTTTCAAGAGGTAGGTCAGGTGCATTCTATATCATGGCCGTGCCAAGAACCGGATTTCAACGAAAAGCAACCGCTGCATTTGCGCGACTGATCGGAATCATGAATCTAATGTCTTACCACAACCCTCAACTGAATAAGATTGCTTGGTGGTAGATTGAGTAAGATAT
>NC_134779.1:67831300-67833800 GCF_046742065.1 Oratosquilla oratoria
TGTGTGTGTGTGTGTGTGTGCCTAAAAGAACTCTCGCAACAAATCATTGCGTGCACGGCGCCCAAGTTATCGTCGTACCGGCTGCCTCGTTTTGCATTTTTTATAAATTTTGGACAGGGTTGCATTGTGTGGCATGAAAATGCAACACCGGCTGATTGTCAGGATACCTGTACTCACGTATACCCAAAACGACATCAAGAGCGTCATAATTTTTTCTAACCAGACATGTAATATTGTCGTTAAAGTTATGACGCAAATTATATCCTGATGTCGATTTATCATTCTTTTTGTTTAACCATTCCCTACAATGAAAAAGATTAAGTAAGGTTGCTTCAGTCCCCTTCCACCACCTCAAGACGGTCCACCAATAGAATACAATTTCTTGGCGAAAGTCAGATTAGAATCAATAAAGGTTCTCAATGTGATGAAAGGTATGACAACCCCTTCACATGTAACAGCCTTTTTGTCTGCAAAAACGAGCACATTTATTCTTGGGTGTTTTCGTAAAGGTATGGTGAATGTTGAAAGTGATCAGTGAAGATCAATCTCTATTCATAAAATAATGCTGGGTGACTCTAGTCCGTAGTAAAGTCTCTCAAGAGTAAGAGGAAGAGGAGAGGGAGGAGAAGTAGTAGAAGGAGAAGAAGGAGGAGGAGAAGGAGATGGAGGAGGAAATGCTGAGTGTGCATCGAGGAATGACGAATGTCGGTGAGCTGGTGAGGGTGTAGAAATGGTGGAGTTGGTGCCTGGCGGAGTCGAGGAGTGTATCGGGATAAGTTGTGCAAAACACAACTCGCTTACTTCGTTTCAGGACTCGGTGAAAGCCGGTGACACAGAGGAGGAGGGGAGGCGATAGAGAAAGATGTTCAGAATAACATATGCATACACATATACAAATATGTATATATATATATATATATATATATATATATATATATATATATACATATATATATATATTTATGTATTATATACATATATATATATATACATATATATATATATATATATAATATATATATATATATATTATGTTGAGGTGCTGAAGACAGAATGAGTGGTAGGGTGGTGAGTTTAAACACCAAGAATCCGTTGAAGTTCAACTTCACCGGATTCTTGGTGTTTAAACTCACCACCCTACCACTCATATATATATATATATATATATATATATATATATATATATATATATATATATATATATATATATATATATACATTGCGCGTTCCGAAGCTCACAATTAGTTCTCACCTGTACCCTATGAAAATCATAATAAAAATAGTAATAAAAAAAATAAAGAAAAAAAACAGTAAGGCGCGTTTGATTTTGAAACCCAACTCGCCTGAGATTTTTTATCTTTTTTATAATAACTTTTAATTTTATATTTCTAAACTTGCTAACTAACTGATTAGTTGTCGCTTTATTTACTCTTTTGTTATTTATTCATTCACAGATATTTTTGTATTTACTTATTTCTATGTATTGTTTATATATTCATTTGTTTATTTCTTTAATCAATCAGTTACTGTTTTGCTTATTCATCTATTTGCTTTTTTATGTATTAACTCATGTATGTATACATGTATGTATGTGTATGCATGAACTCATTTATCTATTCGTGTATTTATATGTTTTCACTTACTTATAAATTTGATTATTCATATATCTATTTATCTAACCCTGTATTTATCTATTCATCTATCTACATATTTATTCATTTATCTATTTCTTTATCTATCTACTTATTTTCTATTTTCATTTATTCATTAATCTATTGATTAAATCACTCATCGCTTTATCTATGTTATATAATTTATTACAAATTAATTACGAAATTTGAGGCTGCTAACAGGTCCATATGAAGAGAGAAAGAGAGAGAATGAGTGAGTGAGTGAAAGAGCGAGAGAGTTAGAGTTAGTAACCTGTAGGACACTATCCGAGGTCACCTCTCAGGTCTGGTCGGGTCTTCTTATCTACCGAAAGAGACGTTAACGTCTGTGGGTTCTTATCATGATAGGCCAAAAGTGGGGGAGGGGGGGGACTGTCCTCCATCTCCCCCCACTCCCCCACTCTCCCTCCCTCTCCCTTCCCTCTTCACTGTTTCAACACGGGGGGCACATGTTTAGTTGAATAAAATCACCCAGCGGCACTCAGATAGAGAAAAATATATATTTGGCCCTGATACAGGCTTCCACCCACAACATTGCAGCGATGAAACACGTTTTGTTATGTCTAACGCCATCTCTTCAAATCCCAGAGCTACCGGTGACTTTCGACCACTGAAGCACCCAAGTCAAAATGTCACCAGCTCCTTCTGGCCTAAGCTCCTAGCTATTCTGTTTCAGCAAAATAAAAGTATCACGATTTTATGTTGTTGTTATTTCATTGCTAGGCCTTTTGATCGCCTTGTTCCCCCTAATGTGCCCCACGGTGCAAATATAAGACGCGTGTTGCGTAACGCAAACTCCCGCTTCCCACCGGCAGCACCCAGACGGAAGT
>NC_134779.1:67846300-67853800 GCF_046742065.1 Oratosquilla oratoria
TATATACATATATATATATATATATTTGTATATATATATATATATATATATATATATATATATATATGTGTGTGTGTGTGTGTGTGTGTGTGTGTGTGTGTGTGTGTGTGTGTGTGTGTGTGTGTGTGTGTGTGTGTGTGTGTGTGTGTGTGTGTGTGTGTGTGTGTGTGTGTGTGTGTGTGTGTGTGTGTGTGTGTGTGTGTGTGTGTGTGTGTGTGTGTCTGTGTGTTTATACATGTTGCCCTCATGATGGCGTCTACAGCGTTTACAGATTTTGTTCCTTCTGACGTCGCCAGTGGATTCTATTACACTGACGCTGATTGACACGGGACGTGTAATCCCCGTTTGCTGAATAAGATCGTTTGGTTTAGGAAGGAGAAAATCTACAATGTAGGTCAACGCAAAGAATAATATATGTATGAGAAAAATCAAACAAGATAATATGAAATAAAGATTAATTAAAATAAATAAAAGATTAAATCATATAAGATGGAATAGAATAGAGAATAAATTATATAAAAATTATTACTAAAATTCTAACAATAATATGAAGTATTGTTTCAGGATCTACTGCCTGAAGTCCCGCAGCCCCACAGTGGCTGGCAGCGGTCCTGGGGCCCTCAAATATATCTCTCTGGGATGAAAACGTGGACTTTATGTTGTACAAGTGTGTGTTTGTGACTAAGCCACCGGTAAATAGCAGTAGGAGGAAAAGAGCAGTCGCCGGTTGCCAGACTTTTTTTTTTTTTTTTTTTTCTTTCTTTTTTTTTTTTTGCGTAAACTTCACCACCATCCCCGTGTAGTGGGAATTGAAAAAGAAAAAAAAAAACAGATGGAATAAAACAGTCAGTTGCAGCAAACCGCTCTTCTTTTTAAGCCAATGTTAGGTCGCCTCCTCGCCTAGCCAAGGCTGTCGAGAATCAACGCGGCATAGTCTGCAGCGGTTCCCGGGAATCGAACTCACCTGGTCAGACACGACGTCCACCGGGCTACCGCGGGGGCCCAACTATTATGAAGTTGGAAGAAATACGGAGACCAAGTGCCAGACCCTCAAGGCTGCACTTTCTGGTGAAGGTGAGGTTACCAATGACAAACAAACAAACAAACAAGCAACTCTGTCGTACCGTCGCGCATTGTATAGCTTTCGGTGTGAAGAGCGCCAAATGATTATATTAAGATGAAAGGTGCCCCCCCCCCGCTCCCGACGCGAGGCCCACGCCTTGAACGGGATCTGAGACGATTGAGACCCCATGGAGGAATCAGATCCTTAACCTTATAACTGCATGTCACGGTGATCGTTCAATCTAGCTGCCGCCAGGAGATTTTATTAACAAAAGATTTGAGAAGTTTCTCTTTCAATTCTTTCGCTTTGTTGTATAACTTTAAGAGTTTCATTTACATGCCACTAGAAGATTCTATCCATCTATTTCCATTTATTCTGTTGTCTCTTTATTTCCGTGTCTGCTAATCAATTTTCATATGGTGTTTTCTTCCATTGATTTTATTCTGTTTTGTTTTATTTCATCCTATTTTACATCATTCTATCTTATTTTATCTTATTCTTTTGCGTTTTAATCTATTTTATTTTGTTTTATTTCATCCTATTTCATTTTGTTTTACTGTATCTTATTTTATTTTGTTTTTGTTTTACTTAATTCTATTTTATCTTATTTTATTCAATTTTATTTTATTCTATTTTGTTTTATTTCATTAATTTTATTTGTTTTATTTTATTTTATTTTATCTTATTTCATCCCATTTTGTTTGTGTTTCGCGAGGTCTCAAAAGACGTCATTACCTTATAGCCAATGTAATCGAGCATCTCCTTCTGGTCGTCTGGGCGAGGTCCGATATGCCGAAGCGTGAAGTCATCCGACTTCGGGATGAGCCCTGCCAGGCGGGTCGTGGTGGCCAGTCCACGTGGACCAAGGGCCTCCTCCGACAGGAGAAGGTTCCTGAGGGCTGCACACCTCACCTCCTGCAGAAGAGCGCCCTGCAGGCGTGGCGAGGTGGACCTTAGGCATGTGGAGATCCGGTACATATTGCCGGTGAGCCTTCGCTTCACGCTCGTTTGGAGTCTCTTCGCACACACACACAAACACCTGGGAGTTCCTCCGTACACGGGATACACACGAGAGTCAGTACACACTCCACGCGACCACTTCTCCTCCAGTCCGTGACTTCTGAACTCCCCTCCTCGCCGTCACGCCCCCTTTGTGAGTCTCCGAAGTGAGAGTTCGCTCTGTTTTCTTCTTGCAAGAACCTTCCTGTCGCGCCACTACCTCCAGAGTCACTGAGTTGGCTCAGGTGGAGAGGTCTCACTACGACCGAGCCAACACTGAATGCGCTCAGAGAAGAGGGAGGAGGAGGAGGAGGAGGAGGAGGAGGGGGAGGGAGGAAGAGGAGAAGGGGCGGGGGAAGGGGGGAAGCCAAATCTGACTCCCCCTCCCCCCCCCCATGTCAAGAGTGATGGTCAAGCGGTTGGAGTTAGAGTTTGAACGAGATTGCGTTGAGCCTTATTAGTTCAATGCAGAACCGGCCTTCCCCCAGCCTTGTTGCGACACAATGGATAACCCAAGGTTGCTGGGGGTGAGGGTAGGGAGCTCAGAGAGTGTGGAGGGAGGTTGAGGAGGGATGTGTGTGATTGACGAGTTGTTGAAATACTCTAATGTGTCCCCATGATCTTCTGTTCGATTCTCGACCCCAGACACGGCCACCATAGTACAATTGATCATTCGATATTGCTCCCACACTGCCACCAATTTGGGTAATCTGCCCTCCCAGTGGACTGAGAGCCGTAAATAAAGGTCAGGGTAACTTCAATGAGCTTTTGTCGTGAAGAGAGAAAGATGCCAAGAACCTGAATATGCATGTGTATGCGTGTGTGTGTGTGTATGTGTGTGTGTGCGTGTGTGTGTGTGTGTGTGTGTGTGTGTGTGTGTGTGTGTGTGTGTGTGTGTGTGTGTGTGTGTGTGTGTGCGTGTGTGTGTGTGTGTGTGTGTGTGTGTGTGTGTGTGTGTGTGTGTGTGTGTGTGTGTGTGTGTGTGTGTGTGTGTGTGTGTGTGTGTGTGTGTGTGTGTGTGTGTGTGTGTGTGTGTGTGTGTGTGTGTGTGTGTGTGTGTGTGTGTGTGTGTGTGTGTGTGTGTGTGTGTGTGTGTGTGTGCATTTGTGTGTGTGCGTGTGTGTGTGTGTGTGCATTTGTGTGTGTGTGTGTGTGTGCGTGTGTGCGTGTACGTGTGTGTGCGTTACCTATTACCTATCAAATATTTTATTCATTTACACATTTGTTCCTTTATTACTTGTTACCATGTATTTATACCTTCAGTCATGTACTCATATGTTTGTTTATTTGATTATCTATTTTATTCATTTAACTTTTTATTTCTTCCCTTGTTTATCCATTGGCTTATGTATTTATTATTAAGTTTACGTTCATTTGTATACTCGCTTACTTATGTAGTTATTGGTTTATTCATATGCATTATTCATTTATCTATTATTAATTTTATTCACCTACATATTTACCTATTTGTAGATCTATTTGTATTGATGACTGACTGACTGATTCAATGATTGCTTTATTTATTTATTAATTCATTTACATATTATTTATTTATTTATTTATTTATTTATTTATCTATTTAGTTGTTTATTTTTTTTACTTATTCATTAATTAATTTATTCATTTATTCATTTATCTATCTATTCATCTATTTATTTATATATAAAATTATCCATCTGAAAGATTGGGTGGTGGAAGAATAGATTTACACTTCTAGCTATCTATTTATTAATTCATTTAATAATCCTTTCTTTCTTTCTTTTGGTCCTCTTTTCTCCTCTCTCCCTTCCAAAAATAGAATGATCGAGATCTGTGCCAAGAAGGGGACAAAGCCTTCTTCTTCTGTCCACCTGATGACGCATCTGGGGAAAGGGGGGGAGGGGGGGAAAGGGGGGCCTAGAGTCGAGGAGAAGTGGAACCTCGACCGCCTGGCATTAAACAAATCAAATCTATTGAATACATCACCACATTGAGAGTATTAAAGAAGTCGATGACTTCCCGTTTCGCCAAAATTGTTTTGCCTAATCAGGTTTTGTCAAATTTAAATTCTATTTTTTTAGTCCTCCTCACACACCTCCACACACCTTAGAAAATGATGTGCACATCCCTCCCGGTTCAAAAAACAATGATCTGTAAGCTAGAATGTCGTGGTTCTCAAAGTGGATGTCTTTTTGATAATGTTTTTTTCTTTTATGTGGAAATGATAAAGCACACCAAAGGAGACCTTTCTTATAATGGGATCTGACATAGATAAATGAATAAGTAAACAATCAATTAAACAAATAAATAAATTAATAAATTAATTAAATAAAAATAAATAGATAAATAAACAGATGAATAAATAGACAAATGAATAGACGAATAAATAAAAATAGATAAATGAATAGATAAGTAAATATATAAATAGATAAACATAAAGAGATAAATAGGTAGATGAATAAATAGAAAATGAATAATAAATGAATAAGTGAATAATTGAATTAATAAATAAATGAATAGATAAATCAATAAATAAAGTATTCAGACCTTTCTAGTTATACCCACAGCTACCATCTTCCTTCCTTTCTCCCTTTCCCCTTTCACATACTTTTTTTTTTTAGTTTACGAATGCTTAAATCGTTTTATTTCATATTTGGTTATGAATAATTGTTTAGTATTTGTTTTAAGTTTCACAATTTACATTCTATTTGTTCTACATCTATGCAGGCGATGTGAAAACCGCCCCACCTCCCCCGTCACTATTTTCTATATTTTCTCTCCTCTCTACATTTCCTTCCAGATATTGAACAATAGATCATCTGTTTATGATTTTTTTTTTCTTGTAGCTGTCGAGCATGAGATCCTGTTATACATCTTTGCAGCTGTGGTAGTGTCTATCTGCAACCTGTCTTCCGAGATAAACAAACGGGTGTCGATTGCCAAATTTTACCCTGGCATTGCTCTTAGAAATATTATGCGACAAACATCATATGCTACCACAACGAAATTGTATGGATAATACAATAAGTAATAACTATACGAAGTGAAATGCCCCTAGACATCCGTAGTTTTTTGGTACGAAAACAAAAAGTATATTAAAGAACGCACACCCCTGGAAACAGCCAATCCACGTCGGGTAAAATCATACCTCTGAAACGGGCCAATCAGCGCCCAGCATTGTACTCACCCGGTGTTTACCCGCGTATAGTGCACTGATAGCCGCCGATAAATTTAGCTATGACAACGCCTTACGAACGGCAAGTCTTTGGTGGAGTACCACAAGTATCACAGCATCGACGTAACCCAGTACTACTTGCTGTATGGTCGGGTTGTCGGTGATTAAACCTGCTCTTCCTCCCCCCCTCCCCCCCCCATGGTTTTCAGCCAGTGAGGAGGGCGTATTGGACACCCAGAAGAATGGAAATAAGACTATCCAAAGGGCAGATGAACTCTTTCAGAATCAATGGGCATCCAACCCTGTTATGAGTCATTTGCCCACTTGTTTGCCGTGCGTAGTTCCCCTGCTGGATCGGGAAATGAGAGTACTGGAAGTTGACCCAGTACTGCGGTTAAGCTGAGACGTCACCTGAGGTCAACAACACGCTTCTTTGGTTCCTGGCTGAGGCCAGGACGGCTTGCCCCTCTTGATTCGGAGAAAAAAAAATCAGCTGAAGTGTCTGACTTTAATCTTTGGACCAATTATCCCCTGAACCAAACAGCTACCTGTTTGGGTGACATGACACCTCACGACTCATAACTGCCCCCACCCCACCCCCCAGAAACAGTTGGGCTATAAACCTAACGTTTAGTTCCCCTCGCTGGGCTCCGTGACGGGTGGGGGAATGGAAATTTATTATCATTATTACACTGGGGAACACACTTTCGGTTGCATGAGTTTTGACACTTGATTCTGGTAGATTTGAGGTAACAGATTCTGAAAATGGCATTCGTTTGTGCAGATCAGGTCTAGTTTTGATGCTACGCGGCAATTTACATATCAGGTGACATGTTCTGAAAATAGCAAAGGGAGGTAATAAGCATATTAGTTTACATTCATCAAATACTATTCTTAATTACATCAGTGCGTCAAATATAGATTTGTGTGTGCATTATTATTTTATTTCATTAAAACAATTATTTTATTTCTTTTCCAGGTGTGATCATTCTGTAAACAGTGTTGACTTCAACCAAAGGAAACATAGCCTCTATAGCAAGTAGAAGGAAATGTGTGACGTGCCCGGATTCATTCTGCTACATTTGTGGTGCATTGACAGCTCCAAAGCAAAGAAGGAACATTAGTGAATTTGTGAAGAGAGCTTACTTTTGCTACTTTAAAGCGAAACTTGGAGATCAAGACAAACCATGGGCACCGCATAAGGTATGTCATTCCTGCGAAGAAAACTTGCGTCAATGGACTAAAGGAAAAGACAAAATAACATTCGGTATTCCGATGATATGGCGTGAGCCACGGGACCATGTCACAGACTGTTACTTTTGCGTGACTCGTGTTGCTGGTTTCACTAGTAAAACTCGTCATCTTATCACATACCCTAGTCTAGATTCAGCAATCAGGCCTGTGCCCCATTCAGATGATGTTCCAAAGCCTATCTTCACTCAACTTGCTTCTGTTGAATCTGACAGTGAATGTGACACTGAGGTCACAGAGGAGTCAACTAACAGAAATGACTTAGATTTTGGAGGCATATCAACAGAACCGGAAACATTTAGCCAAGCAGAACTCAATGACTTAGTTCGAGATTTGGGTCTGTCTAAAAAACTGTCAGAATTGTTGGCTTCACGGTTAAAAGATAAAAACTTGCTGAAAATAGACAACCAACAGAGAAAAGAACCTCTTACAGTTCTTTAATTCTAAATTTGATTTCGTCTACTGTTGTGATATTCCTGGATTAGTCACCGCGATGGGAGCTCCAGGATATGATCCGGAAGAGTGGCGCCTCTTTATAGATACCTCTAAGCGGAGTCTGAAGTGCGTTTTATTACATATAGGCAACATCTTTGGCGCAATACCCATAGGACACTCAGTACACCTGAAAGAAAAATATGAACACATCAAAACGGTTTTGGAGCTACTCATATATGAAGAACACAAATGGATCATCTGTGTTGATCTAAAAATGGTCAATTTTTTGCTAGGACAGCAAGGTGGGTATACAAAATTTTCTTGCTTTATCTGCCTCTGTGACAGCAGAGCCAAAGACAGACACTGGATTCAGAAGGAATGGCCAGTTAGGGAAAGCCTCAATGTTGGGAAAAAGAACATCATTTATGAACCCCTAGTGGAAAGTGAAAAAATTGTTTTCCCGCCCCTTCACATCAAGCTGGGCCTTATGAAACAGTTTGTCAAGGCGCTCGATAATGACAGTGACTGTTTTAAGTATCTGTGTGAAGTGTTCCCTGGTTTAACGCTAGAAAAACTCAAAGCAGGTATTTTCGACGGC
>NC_134779.1:67861300-67863800 GCF_046742065.1 Oratosquilla oratoria
TGTTCATAATTTCCGCCATTTCTATTTCCTCTGTGTATTCAACTCCTTCTTGTCTTAATGTCTCCAAATTTTGTTTGTTTTTCAGTTTGTTGTTTACAAATCTGTAAAATAATTTTGGTTGATCTTTACATTTTTCTATGACATCTTTTTCATATTTTCTCTTTTCCTCTCTGCACACTTGTACATATTCATTTCTATAACAAGTATATACTTTCCATTTTTCAGGCCTTTTGTATTTCTTACATTTGGTCCAAGCTTTATCACTTTTGTCTTTTAACTCTCTACAACTTTTGCTGTACCAGCACTCTATATATTATTTTTCTTGTTTTGGTCTTAGGACATACTTTCCACTCTTTTTTTTTTTTTTTTTTTTGTCAAAATATTCCATTTCTCTTCCACTGTTGTTTCTTCTTTTGTATATTTCTTCCCAGTTTTCTTTTTGAAAGAATTCTCTTATTTTATCAAAGTTTGTTTTTTCATACATCATTCTTCCTTTTCTATATTGTTCATTTCTTTCCATGTATTTTTCCTCATTTAGTTCCAGTTCAATCAATATGTGGTCACTTTTACTTATTGGTGTTTTATATTCAATCTTTTCCACTATTCTAGGTTCAGATATGATTATTAGGTCTAGTCTCGATGGTTCTTCTTCATTTCTATACCTAGTGTTCTCCTGTATCCACTGTGTCATTGTATGGTCAATAATCATCTCGAGTAGAACATTTCCCCATGAGCCGTCTCCACCCTTTACTGTCATCTCTTCCCAGTAGACTTCTTTGCAATTAAAGTCGCCCATCATAACTATTCTTCCTCCATCTTCCATTATCTTATTTAATGTTATCTTTGTGTCTTCTAACATACTTTTATGTTCACTCTCTTCCCACGAGGCTGTTTTTGGAGGCACATAATTTATCACAAACTTTCTGCTCTTCTTATCTCTATCTTCCACTTCGATCATAATCATCTCTTATTCTTTCCATATGTGACACACCTCACGTTTATATACTTTTTAGTCAGGAACATAACTCTACCCCTTTGTTTTGTCTCTCTGTTTCTAATCCAATAATTATATGCATCGTGTCCTACACTGTTGGGCGGTAGTGGACCTTTTAATTTCGTTTCTACAATTCCCATTATGTCCGGTTCTTTTTCCTTCAGATAATCATTCAGCTCATTCAATCCTGTTATTAATCCATCTATATTTGTATAAAACACTTTTAGTTTTCTGCCATTTCCATTGTATTCTCTGTTTCTCTTTTGTTTTTCTTTGGTATGTCGTATTTCCTTACTTTCATATCCACTACTCTCCAATAGAATTTCTCTTTTTCTGACTCTGTTCTGTTCTCGTTTTTCTTTTTTTTTCTTAGCTTCATGACTTTTAATTTTTTCCTCCTCTCTTTCCTCTTTATTCATTTCTCTTTTTATCCATACCTTTTTATATTGTTTACTTGCTGCTAGTTTCCCTATTTTTTGCTAAGATATTCTCTGCCGTCGTTTGTGACCTGAATTTAATCTTAATTGGTCTGGTCTTATCTGTACCATACTTTATGAGTCTATACATCTCTTCAATTTGTTTCATGATTTCAGGTTCATCTTCCTGAACTAATTCTAGTAAACTGATTACTTTTTCTTTTTCCTCATTGATTCTTGTGGTTCTATTTAGGTTATATTTATCTTCCATTCCTAATATAATTATACATTTCTTTTCATCTGCTAAGTCTCTTACTATATTCTCCTTCTGTCTCATCACTTTAATAACTGAGTCTTCAGTTTGTTCTTTCATTTGCTGTTTTATTATGTCAGTAAATACAACTTTACTATTTTCTTGGATTTTTTCCAACCCTGTGCTTCTTTTGCTATGGCCTCTTTATTGTCTTTATTATTTCTCTTTAATTCCTCATTCTCTTCTTTTACTTTTTTAACGGTCTTTTTAATTCTTCTATTTCTTTAGTTAAGCTTTTGTTCACCTTCTCTAGTTCTTCCAATTTTTCAACTCTCTGCGCAATCTTTGCTATGTTACCGAACCTATTCTCCCAATGTTCGGTCATTTTTTCAAGTTTTTCCTCTAGTCTTGCTAATTGGGGGAGGTTGGTATCCCTCCCCCCTCATTAAATCCCTGGAAATTATTATCCTCACCTTTCATTGTGCTGCTCTTAACTATATTTCTAATCTTTACATTTTTGTTAATCCCTTCACCAAAATCACCGGTCCTTCTCTTGTTTACAAGACGCCTGGCCTCCTGGACCAAGTCCTCCCCTTCCTAATTTCCTTCTATTTCCCTCAGTAATCCCTCCTCTTCTCCTTTTCCCCCACTTTCCCACTACACCATGAGCTTTCCCCTTCCCTGTAAATACAATAAGGTACTTCCTTTGCGTTGAGATCCACGAAAATTTCACTTTTTCTTCAGAACTCCGATCTTCGCCGTCCATCCGACGAAAGTGTGTGTGTGTGTGTGTGTGTGTGTGTGTGTGTGTGTGTGTGTGTGTGTGTGTGTGTGTGT
>NC_134779.1:67868800-67958800 GCF_046742065.1 Oratosquilla oratoria
GGAATCCATATAGTCAATTTTGCTGTTGATGTCTAATCATATCATCTAGATAAGTGATTCCATGACCTTAGTAAGTAATGTTTAACTAATCGCCCTGTCGTTGGAGGCAAGGCGCTTGTAAATCAATGGAATGTTTGAGGTTTTTCATTCATCAGGTAGTGGTTAAGCTAGTTCATTTGCAAAGTTCTTTAATTAACATTGCTGGATGTCACCTGAAGAGTTATCATGTTTCAATTGTTAAATCTTTATTCTGACTATTTACGGACTGACATTACGACTTCGAAAGTCCGCCTCTCAATCGAGAAAAAACTAACAGTTTAATTTAATTAACAAGAAAAAAATTAAAAACAGATCAACAGTATTTAATGTTATGCAGTTTGATCACAAACTATGGAAATTAAATATAATCTGATTAGGGTACAGTAAAAACCTCCGTTACTTTGTACTTGTATCATATTTTGCTTAGGAAACCAGGATTGAAGTCGACTATATAAGTATTTTGCATTATTATACATCCACTGAATATAAAACACCATAATAATTTAAATAATAATATAATATCTTTATTTCATCTATAATGTTTATGTATAACAATAATATTATCATTTCTTCCCAAGTTGACACCAAAATCAAGTCGATGGTTCAGCACTTTGTAAACAGTCACATTCTCCCGTAAACAGAAACACAAAAGAAGTTACCAGTATGACTACAAGAGATTTCTACGGTTGTAATGACTACATTCAGGAGAATAGGAAACATCATTTCTACCCATATGCAGACAATGGCGGGTAAGTATAGGAGGAAAACAGAAGGGGGTGTACTGCTTAGTACCGGCTTAGACTTTTTGGCATGTTGATCATCATATCATGTTCTCCTAATTTTGATATTTTATTGTATTTATTCAATATGTATAATAATATATCCACATACAGAATACGTTTTTAAGAAGGAAAATTGGAATCTTTTGATAGTGTTGAAGTAAATGCAACTCTGTCTTTAGATGTTGATTGTTCTATTAGCATTTGGTCTTAGAGACTTACAGCTACTACTTAGACTTAGCCAGGTTTCCTAAGCTAAGAAACTTATTTTGAAAGCTAGAATAAAGTAACAAAACTGGGAATTTATTTGTCTGCTTCCCCCCCCCCCGAGTTGATTCAGAATGGTCAGTGATAAATAGATTATTAATTACCAATTCAGCTTGTGCCCAGCTCAATCCAACCCAGCCAGAACCTACCAAACGCAACTGACTCGTATAACCCACCCAACTCAATACGGTTCTATTCCAGCATCACTCAAACACATTTTGGTATTTTTTTTTTTTAGAAGTGCACATCTAAGCAATATAACATTACAAAATTAATTATTAATTTTGTAAATTGTATCAATGTAATATAAGTTTTTCTTGGTAGAAACCAATAACAAAAACCTTGCTAAAAGCAGATATACTTCCAAATAAAGTTGTATTGAGACACCATCTTGTCATCTGTCCAGTCCAGTCAATGTCAGTTAGACGATGGCTTTCATGGTGTGCACCGGGTGTTCTCCAACTCCAGGGGATGTTAATAAATGCTGTTACAAAGGCAATAGGGCTTCCTTCAAGCTATACGATAACTTTATTCCCCGCAGTCCAATTGAGCACTTAATCGGGCTGTCAACATCTGTGACGACAGTGACAACCCAGATGATCTTTAAAATTATAGGTACTGCATTACTGAATACAGCTTAGGTTAGGTAGGTTAGGTTAGAATAGACGAATGTATCCTTTCATATGATATTGACCTCAGCATCTATCAAAACAAACATGTCATATCATTCACCTGCTGCGACTTCATTTGTCAGTAAATCTGTTTTAGTATTTTTTCCACCAAGAAAAATGCATATTACATTGATGTATTATAATTTACAAAATTAATTATTAGTTTTCTATTGCTATATTGCATATGTGTGCATTACTAAGAATTTACCCATATTTTTCACTCCCTTATGATAACATTTAAAAGATATATTTTTTTCTATGGAATGGTTAGGTTAGAAAGTAAGTTTTCTGCCAAGAAAAATGCATATTACATTGATGTATTATAATTTACAAAATTAATTATTAATTTTCTATTGCTATATTGTGCACATGTGCACCTCTAAAAATTTATCTACATCGTTCACTTCTTTTTATTAACATTTGAAGAAAGATATTTTTTTTCTTCTATGGAATGGTAAGGTCAGAACGTAAGTTATGTTAAATATCCCAGTATTTGTGATTTTTTAATTTTACCCTTGGCTCAACCCAACCCAACCCAACCCAACCCTTTAAGTTGCATGTAATTTACATATTCAAGTGAGAGTGGGGAAATAAGAATTAGTCTTCTTGTCATGATCCTCATCTCTGGGAATTTTAGCCAGTCTTTAACCCCTTCCATACAGTGACACCTACGTAGGTGTCATGAGGAGCAAGTGGGTACTCGACAGTCAAAGTGCACAGGGCAAAGGTGATGGCTATGGTCGCAGCCACATACATCCTGGTGTAGGCTCCTCACCTCCACTACTTACAAAACTGTTCCATGGTAATTTTTTACATTTTCACATGTGTTACATTCAGCTAACATAGGTTACTACAAAGCCACAATGAAACTTTGTGTTTGAGACACTACACATCTGTTTAGCTTATTCTTGGGAAGCTTTTCTTGATATGGCAAGTATGACTGACATATAGTCAGTCATATTTACTGTATCAAGAAAAGCTTTCCAACAATAAGCTATTAGGATGTATAGTGTCTCTTAACACATAGTCTCATTATGGCTTTGTAGTAACCTATGTTAATTGAGGGTCACACATGTAAGAATGTAAAATTTTACCATAGAACAATATCCTTTGCCATTCTGACCTTGATATCACACAATTCATATTTTTCCAAAATCATTGGCTATTATGGCTTGTTTGGTGTTGTTAAAGGTAAATTTTGTAGATAGAATTATCCCTTAAAAGCAAAAAATAATGATTATGATAATAAATAGATAAAGTGAAAATCCATGGATACATACTAATAGAAAATGATTGTTAGTAGCCCCAAAATAAAGTATTTGAGAAGAGTACAGTGGAGGGTGGAACAGAATGTGGGAAGATCACACTTGTCAATTTGATAGGATTCCAAAGATTGTGAATATTAATATGGAGTCAAAAAGTTTCCAAATGACAGAGCCATTGAAATGCTATATAGAAAATAGTTGTTACACAGGGCAGTGATAGAATTTCCATCACTGTTATTGGTTTGTATTTCAAAACATCTGCAATAATATTTACGAAGAAGAGTTACAATTATAGCCATTTGCTTTGTGCTCACCTATCTTGAAAAAAAAAAGCTAAATTTGTACATATAAATTTGGTCGGTCTTTATATTGAACTCTATCAAGCAACTTCTTGATGCTAATTAATCCAAAAGACACCCACCAAAATGTGTTGCCTGAAGTGGATTCCCCCCCCCCCTTCCCAACTTCAGTCTGCCAGTTCCTGTCAGCTGAATACAAATGTGTCATCAGTCAAAAGAATGTCGGTAGAGTATGACACCATGGAAAAAGTATTTTAACCAAATGATAATGAAAATATACTCATGGTAACTTGCAGTAGACTTTCTGGAAGAGGCCTGGTTAGGCTTGTACATCTAGCTCTGGACTTTCAGTTGAACTTATAGTAATGGTGGCAGGTTGGGCGACATTGTTAAAGTTAAATTTTGTTTTATAATTGTACTTTACTTCTTGGTTTTTCCAAGCCTGATCCAAGTTGCTTCCTATTTTAGAACTGAATCTTGAGTCAATTATGTACTGTGGAAGCACATTCCAATTGTTAGCAACTCTATTAACAAATTAATTTTTCCTCTTTTCTAATCTTGAACGTTCCTTGTATATTTTCTTATGTCTCCTTGTTCTCTGATCTTCCCATAGATTAAAGATATCTTCACAAACCTCCCAATCATACACTATGGACAGTAACTTAAGTGTCTCTATCATGTCACCCCTTGCTCTACTGTAAACCAGTGACTGTAATCCCAACTTCTTCAGTCACTCCTCGTAACTCGGGCTCTTCACTGTTGGTACGAGGGTGGTTGCCCTCCTCTGCACATCCTCAGTTGTATCTATATCCTTAACTGAATATGGAGTCCATACCTGATTTGCAAATCCCAAGTGGGGTCTTACTAGAGCAACATGTAAAGATTTCAACATCACCTCATCCAACAAAATGAATGTCCTGATCAGTCCCATCATTGCATTCACTCTGTTAACCTTTTCCCCAATATAATTAAAAAATATGATACATAAAGGTATTTTCCCCATTTTGGTGGATAAGATTTTTATTTCAGAGTGATCCAAGCAAATAGTTTTGGTTTCAGTGGTTGTGAGTTGAGATGAGCACAGCTAAGCAAATCTACTCTTAATGAAATGCATATTAATGTGCAGAGCTCATTTCCCCTGGTGTTATGTTTCATCAGAAGCAGTAATCTATAGCCCCAATTTTTATGCTCAACATTTTATGTTGCATTGCCTCTGATTGGAGCTGTTTGGCTAAGATGGAAGGGGTGTTTTGATGGGTGTATGGTGGATGTATGCTTTGACTGTCCCTCCCCCTCCCCATATAAGAGTGAAAGGTCTTTAGTATATGTGTGTATAACAATTGTAAAACTGTACAGTGCATTATGTATTTCATGATAACTATTGTTGTTGCAGTACCACAATGGCCATTGCCGGCGATGACTTCGTCATGATTGCATCTGACCTCAGATTGCCAAGGGGCTTCAACATTCTCACCCGTGAACAGTCCAAGTGTTTCCAGCTGACACCCAATACCACACTCGCTTCTACAGGCTGTTGGGCTGATGTTCTTACTCTTACCAAAGTTATTCAGGCTCGACTTACGGTAGGCTAAAAAAATGTAAAATTTATTAAATCTGAAAGTATTTTTATTATATAGTAAATATATGCTATCCCCATTTGGGGTGTTAACTTTAGTGGTACTTGTATTTATCAGTCTTGCATTATGGTATTCTTTTATGATTGGAGACAAAATATCTTCACTCAAAGAAGAATGCTGATCACTTTTATCCTTGTATTTGTTCTTCCTGTCTGCTTCCCTCCTTGAATCTCTTTTTTATCATCCTTATAATGCCATGTCGTGATGGTGCAGTGGTACTGTTTTCATCTGTGAATTCAGTGATTTGAGATTGAGTCTTGCCCAGGGTTGAAAAAAAATGTGTTTCAACTTGGCCATCTTCTATATAAAGGGAATTGAGGCCATTGTATACTCCTTCATTCAATAAGTAATGAGAAAATGTCAGGAGAAACATTTATTTTCATAAGCTTACAAAACTTTGTCTCCTTCAAAATAATTGCCTCTTGCATCTACACACTTCTGCATGCATCTCTCCCAATCCTGGAAGACCTCCTCAAAGTCCTTTTTCAGTAGTCCCTTCAGGTAACTTTCCAATGCCTCTTTCAGCTCTTCTGTTGACTGGAATCTGGTTCCCCTAAGGCTGTCTTTCATGCATGGGAACAGGAAGAAGTCACAAGGGGCTAGGTCAGGGCTGTAGGGTGGGTGTTGTACCACTTTCATTCCCCTGTCGGCTATCCAGGTGGTCACCAGCGTTGATTTGTGGCATGGGGCATTGCCCTGGTGGAACCACCACTGACCACTCCTCCACTGAGGCCTCTTCTTCCTCATCTTCTCCCTGAACCTTTTCAGAACAGTAAGGTAATATTCCTTATTGACGGTTTGACCCTGAGGAACCCATTCAACGTGAATGAGCCCCTGGGAGTCAAAGAAAGGAATAACCATGGCCTTCTCTTGCGACCTGCTCATCTTTGCCTTTTTGGGTCTGGGGGAGGTCGCATGCTTCCACTGAGCACTCTGACGTTTGCTCTCAGGGTCGTAGGTGAACACCCAACTCTCGTTGCAAGTCACTACCTTATTCAGGAAGCCTGAATCAGCCTCTATCATTTCAAGAATGTCAGTGCAACATTCCACACAAAACTGCCTCTGGTCATCGGAGAGGATCTTTGGCACGAACTTGACACAGACTTTGTGGAGATTCAGATCTTTGGTCAGAACTGTCTCTTCTGTGCCAATATTAATACCAACAGCTTCAGATATCATCCTCACAGATATTCAACGGTCTTGCATCACAAACCTTTGCACTTTCTCAATGTTTTCCTCCTTGCGTGCACTTTTCAGTGCTCCAGATCTGGGTTCATCCTCAACCTGTTCATTTCCTTCAGAAAATCTGTTAAACCACCGATAGAAACTTGCTTGGCTCTTCTGTTCCTCCCCATAGGCCTCCTTTAACATTCCATAAGCTTCTTGTTTGGTTTTCTTAAGTTTAACACAAAATTTGATGGCATAACGTTGCTCCATGTTTCCCTGCATCTTGACAAGTGTTCACAGATCAGCAAACTGAATCAGACTGGTTCCACCACGTTCACCGCTGCACTCAGACCTACAAATATAGAAAGTTGCCAGTTAGTCATTTTATAGAATATATGTATGTGTACTTCACCATGAAGTAGTACATACATACATATACCAAGGCTTTTTCCCCCTTACAAGGGAGGTAGCCAAAAAGGGAAAGGCATAAAAACACTCCCACCCACTCCATCCCTAAATACACTCCACACCCCTCCCACCCTTCCTCTCATCTGAGCACCTCCTGGATGACGGGTCATCCCTGCACCCTGCCCACCGCCCCGGGTCAGAAGCAGTGTCGCAAGACACAGTACATCCACAGCAAGGCCGCTTCATTTAATCGGCGACCCCCCCTCTCCGTCCCCCTTTGCATATAAGGAGAGGACGGGGAGAAATCCCTTCGGGCTGCGTCAAAATTTACTCACACATACTACCCCACCCCCCCGCCCATTCCTCCTCATGCAGTCACATCATCCTCCATACCATAAAGTAGTATTTTGATCAAATCATATTTAATGTTTCTCCTGACATTTTCTCATTACTTATTGAATGGAGGAGTATGATGTAAATGGAGGGTATAGCTGAATAAGGGTGATGGCTATATGGACTTCAGATTTTGTTAAGACAGCTGTGATATGATTCTACCAAAAACTACCCTCATATGATGAGGAATAAAGTTGGTTTTTGTGGAAAAATTTAAACACTAATGATGTCATGTTAAGACGATGTAAATGTCAAGACTGTATTCATTGACCCAATACAGCTTTTAACTTGTTTGTCGCAAGCCACCAATTGCAGTGTTGGTAAAATATCAAGCTGGAGACTGCTACTTAGTAAGGTGGTTAAGCATTTTCTGCAGTGAGATCTGTAAAGTGGACCATGCTATCATTGGAGGTAGAACCTTCTCAGCAAGACTAAAGGATTAAATTCCACTCAGTTTGGAAGGGTTTAATCACCGCCATGGGAAAAGTGGGTAGATCTCCAGTGCACCATAGCTGCTTCTTCTTTGTGGTTCTTATGGATAGTGTGGTTTAATTTGAGCTACTTTACATGGTTTGGACACATGGAAAGAATGAATGAAGAAAGTAAAAGAGGTGGAGGGAGTGAACATGATGGGGCATTGGGATAGAGAGGAATGTCTTTAGAAGGAAGAGAGAAGACAGAAGATAAGGATGAATGGAGAATGGTTGTGTATGGATGATGCTATGATGCATGAAAGGGAGTGGGTTGAGGATAGGGTGTGAGGGAATATGTGTGAATGATGTTTTGCCACAGCCTGAAGACATTTCTCCCCATCTGTTTTTCTGCATGAGGGGACGGAGAGGGGGGTCACTGATTAAATGAAGCAACCTTGCTGTGGATGTGCTGTGCCTTGCTACATTGTTTCTGACCCAAGGTAGTGGGTGAGATGCAGAGATAACCCATCATCCAAGATGAGTCGAGAAAAGAAGGAGGGAGGGGTGGTGATTAGGAGTGGACTATTTGGGGATGGAATGGGTGGAAGTGGATTTATGCCTTTGACTTTGGCTACCTCCCTTGTAAGGGGGAAAAACTGTTAATATATGTATATATTTTACATTATGAATTGTGAAGGTAAAGGAGCCTTAGTTGGTAATCTTCAAATGTGAGATCATTTCAAATGGAAATTGATGAAAAACCTTTACCTTCATATATGGTATGTGTCCCCCATCAGTCAATAAATCAATCTATTGCCCCTGGTTTTTCATGCAGGAAGTCTGTTCTCCATCATCTTAGTTTAACTTATTAGAATTTTAACTAATTTTGGGTATAAGAAATTCCTTTTGTTTAAATACAACTCAGTCGAGGAGCAGTGTTGGGTATTGAGCAAAACAAGTTGTAAAGTGCACCAGTAGATTGGTACATGCATTATAAGTACAACCCCATCTGTGTGGAGTAGGTAGGGTTGCCATTTAATGGAATTACTTTATCAGTTATTCCTTAGAATAAAATTGGTAAAGCTTAATCTCTAGGTCACGGGTTCTTTACTGGGAATATGGGAAGCAAAGGCTGGGGGGTATGGAACTCTGTTAACTTACAAATATACATACACCTAAAGGCCATTTCCTCTTTATAAGGGGGTGGTTGAGTCAAAGCATACATCCACACCTCCAAAACTCATTTCTTGTCCCTCCCAGCAGAGCATCCTATGGAAGAATTGTCATCCCTGTCACCTGCCACACTGTTGAGCACTACAAGACACAGCACTTCCACAGCAGTGCCTAACAACTGGACTTGTTTTGCCCCCACTCTCTTCTCCTTATGTGCTTGAGAAGTTTATGGTGCAGACAAGAACATCCCTATGGACCACATAATTTCCTCGACCATTTTCAACCCCATTTCATTCACTTCTGTTGTATGCACACTTTCTTCCTTGCGGACAAACCTTCCTCTTGCATCCAGTGCCCCCGTCATCCTATCCATCCACCTCATTTTTGGTCTCTCCCTCACATTCTGTCCATTTAGCTCCTTCCCATTCTCATCATTCAAGTCAAGAACCCCTGCAATAGATTACAGGAATTAAGGTTAATGATGAATTATTATAATTGTTTTTTCATGTTATACACCTTTTTCCTGATGTGTTTCAGATGTACCATCACGAACACCAAGATGTCATGTCAACCACAGCCATTGCACAGCTTCTTTCGACACTGCTCTACTCACGCAGGTTCTTCCCATACTATGTTGACAATATTTTGGCAGGACTTGATGAAAATGGTATGTATAGAGAAACACCAGATATTTCTTTTCACTTGCTGTTGCCGTATTTCTTTTCCTACTGATATGTTCATAGACATGGCATGAATGCACCATTTGCAGGTATTTTGAGTTACAGTTACCCGATTTGTAAAAATCTTTCTCAATCCATCCATTGCTCCAGGTCTTTCATGCAAGAGACCCAGAGCTCCAAGGTAAATGGTAATGGCCACTGGATTAGCCCACAAAGTGTTCAATCTATATATCAAGGGCTTTTCCCCCATATAAGAGAGGTAGCCAGTTAAGGCATGCACCCACTCCCACCCATTCCACTCCCATATACCAGCCATGATTTCCTCTTATCTTAGCTCTTCATGGAGGAAGAAATTAATTAGATTGCACTCTTCCTTGTTGCAATATGTGTTAGGCAAACATTATGTTGATAAGTCAGCTGAAGGCATCTGCATTGGTTTCCAATTCTGTTGAAGAAGTAGATAATCCTTGGTAGGACCAACAGCAGGTACCTGCACAGAGTGGTCCTACAAGATAAATGTCATCCTCCTGCTGTCCATCTGAACTTCTCAACATTTTCACCTCCACCTGGAGCTATAGCTCCAAGAGGTTGACACTCACCCTTTGATGGTATTTCCTCCACCTTTTCACACAAAAAGAGCTGACAATTGGTGATTGCTCTCCCCCTCCCTCCTAATACTACAAGTTGATGACATAGAAACAGTTTTACTCTAAATGTAGACATCAGTCTTCTACTTCTACTTCTTCTTCTTCTTCAAGTGTTTCTTCCTTATCCTTATGTGCAGTATTACCTAAACATTTCTCACTACATCTCACAAACACAGCTAAAAGAATGAACAAAAAAATACACCAGCAGCATATTACTCATACAACTACAGCAACCTACCACCCAAAACACACAAAACATCCACACAAACACATTCACTCCTAGATAACTATCAAGCCATATAAGAAACTCATTACTACAACAACAACTCATAGAAATAAGTTCCACAGAGGAAATCCTCCCACACCAACCAAGAATCCACAAACAAGACTGTGATCTTGACACCAACTATCATTAAGACAATACCAACCCAGAATAGGCGTGGCTACAGACTCAAACTGCCCCAGATGTAACCACCACACAGAAAACAGAACACCTCAAGACCAAAACTCAAGTACACAACAACACTAAGGACACCCAGTACCAAAAAGAATATAAAAGAATTAGAAAGAATACAAAGAGCAACAACAAAACTGGCACCAACTCTTTCCAAAATGACATATGAACAAAAACTGTCCAAATTAGAATTACCAACTCTGGAACAAAGAAGGGAAAGAGGAGACCTATTAACCATCTATAGAATTATGAAAGGAATGGAAATCTTAGATAAGAATGATTTATTGAAATGGGACAATGGAAAAACAAGACACGAAAAGAAACTCAAAAAGATAATTACAGAAGAGATCTGAAAAAAAAATAGCTTCCCACACAGAGTGATAGATACCTGGAACAAATTAGACAAAGAAACAGTGAGTGCAAACACTATTCAAGATTTTAAGAAAAAACTAGATGCTGAAAGATACAAAGACGGGTCACCACAAGTATAGCTCCCTACCCGTATAATACAACTAGGTAAATACTGTGCTCCACACTGGCAATACACAGACAACTATACAGTATCTCTTCTCAAAGTGATTTATGGTCTCAACTGAAAGCTGTTGCCAGATTTTTGGAGGCTGTGGGTCTTCTCAAAGAGAGACCTGGCGCAATGGATTGATTGAGTGATTGCTGTGTTGCAAAAGTGTAGTTTTTATATTTGGTGATTATCTACATTACAGGTGCTGGTGTAGTTTATCATTATGATCCAGTGGGGCATATGGAAAAGCTCAAGTTCAGTGCTGCTGGTGCTTCGGTGTCTCAAATCCAGCCTCTCCTAGACAACCAAGTGGGAGGTCTAAACATGAAAGATGTGAAACCTCCTCACATGACCAAGGTAGGTTAAATGATGGGTTGTACACTATTTATATACCAAGGAACTCTTCCTCCTGTTAAGTGAGGTAACCAGCCAAGGCATGCATTCACTACCACCCCATTGTACAAGTGTTGTATAATGGGGTGGTAGCCAAAGTCAAAAGGTATAATGCCACTCCTAACCATTCCACCCCCATTCACCACCCCTCCCTCTCTCCCTCTCATCTTGGCTTCTACTGAATGATGGGTCATCCCTGTATCTCACCCATCACCTCATACAGTAACATTGAAGATGGCGAGAAATCCCTTTGGGCTGCATCAAAATATCATTCACACATAACCACTCCCCAACCTACCCCCCTATCCCCCACCCACTCCCTTCTATGCATCAAAGTATCATCCATACACGGCCAGTCTCAACTCATCCCTGTCTTCTGCCTTCTCCTTACCTTCTTCAACAGACATCACCCTCTTGCTCAATGCACCCATCTCATCCTTGGTCATCCCCTCATTTTCACTCCCTCCACCTCTGCCTTCCACACTTCTCTTACTAAAGTTTCTTCACTCATTCTTTCCATGTGTCCAAACCATCCCAATACTCTTTCATCAACCCTATCACTCATCTCCTCCCCCCCTCCCCAGCTCTCCTCCTCACCTCGTTTTTAACTCTATCCAACCTTGTAACCCGTACCATACTTTACAGACATTTCATCTCAATGGGTGGTACTACATACTATGGGAAAAAGCAGATGTTATTATCATCACAAAGGGAGAGGCCCAGTCCATATTATTATTTTGTTTATTTATTTATTTGTTTGAGTGTATAATTCCACTTTACAAGGGAAAAGGGACAAGTGCTTGTGTAGTAACTTCAGAGGGATCAGTTTGTTGAGTGTAGTTGGAAAGGCTTATGGGAGGGTTTTGATTGAGAGGATTAGGAGAGGAACATATGGAGTAATTGGTGAAGAACAGTGTGGGTTTAGGACAGGTAGGGGTTGTGTAAATCAGATTTTTGTGGTGAGGCAGATAATATGAGAAAGCTTTAGGAAAAGGTAAGGATGTTTTGGGGGGCTTTTATGGATAAAGGCTTGTTGCAGGGTAGAAAGAAATGCACTGTGGGAGGTATTGCAGGTATATGGGATTGGAGGAAAACTGTTAAGAGCAGTTTTTATGAGAGTAGTAGAATTAGAAATGGAGAGAGTGAGTGGTTTGAGGTAAAGGTAGAACTTCTCCAGGGATGTGATATGCCACTTTGGCTGTTCAATTTATACATGATGGGGTGGTTCAAGAGGTAAATGCTAGGGTAATGGGCCGGGGATTGGAGATGGTGAAAAATAATGGAGAAAAGGGAGAGATAAGCCAGTTGTTTGCTGACGACACTGTGCTTGTGGCAGGATCAGAGGAGGGATTAAGGAAGGTAGTGACAGTTTGGGAAGGTGTGCTAAAGAAGAAAGTTGAAGATAAATGTGGGTAAAAGTAAGGTGATGAGATATACAAGGGGAGAAGATGGCAGCAAATTGGAATTGAGTATAAAGGGAAAGAGACTGGAGGAAGTGGATAGCTTTAGATATTTAGGGAGGAGTGGTGGAGGAAAAATGTAGTTTGAGAAAAGGAAGTAAATGCCATGGTGGATTAAAAATTGTAATGAGAAATAAACATTTAAGAATGGATGCTAAGAGGAGATTGTATGAAGGAGTGATTGTGTCAACAGCACTGTATAGGGCAGAAACATGGGACATAAGAGAGGCAGAGTTTAAATGTGTTTGAGATGAAATACCTGAGAAGTATGATAGGGGTTTCTAGCCTGGATAGAGTGAGAAATGAGGAGGAGAGTGGTGATGGAAAGGAGTTGGAAGATAGGGTTGATGAAAGAATGTTGGGATGGTTTGGACACATGGAAAGAATGAGTAAAGAAAGATTAGTAAAAGAAGTGTTGAAGGCAGAGGGAGTGAACATGAGGGGGTGACCAAGGATGAGATGGATGGATGGGGTAAAAGGGGAATGTCTGTTAAGGAAGGAAGGGAGAAGATAAAATAGGGGTGAATGGAGAATTGTTGTGTATGGATGATGCTGTGATGCATGGAAGGGAGTGGGTGGGGGATGAGGAGGGTGAGGGAGTGTTTATAAATGATACTTTGATGTAGCCGTAAGGGATTTTTCCCCGTCTTCTCTTTTTCTGCATGAGGGGATGGAGAGGGAGAGGTTGCCAATTAAATGAAGTGACCTTGCTATGGATGTGCTGTGTCTTATTGCATTGCTTCTGACCCAGGGCAGTGGGCAAGATGCAGGGATGACCCATCATCTAGGAGGAGCCAAGAAAAGAGGGAGTAGTGGTGAATGGAAATTGAGTATGTGGGGATGAAATGGATGGGAGGGGATGTATACCTTTGACTATAGCTACCTCTCTTGTAAGGAGGAAAAAGCCATAGGTATATGTATGTATGTATGTTTGTTGGAAGCTTTATAGTTACAATTATGCCATGGTCATACTAAGATTTACATATTAGATATTTTGTCTCATCTTTATTATAATTGAGATGGCAAGTATAAATGAATCATGACTGAGGTCTTGGTAAATCAACTGAAGTATCATTTGGTCTTGCAGATGTTGGCACGGCAGCTGATTCACGATGCTTTCATATCTGCAGCAGAGAGAGACATCAACACAGGTGATGGTATAATTATTCACACCATCACCAAGGACAAGCAAGAAGAGGAAACTGTCAAATTGCGTAGAGATTAAACATAAACTTCACTAAGTGGTTGAGATGACATTTAATCATGAACAGATTACTGTCGGTATTGGAAGGAGATCTAATAGGGAAATAGCATTTCCCAGTACAACTTGGGCTTTGAGATCAGTCTTCAGCCTCTTACTGCAGTATGACTGTCTGTACCTTCAATAATGTTTTCTTGATATATTAATAAACCAATTCTGTATAACATATGTCAATTTCCTTAATAATATCATCCATGGGGAGCATGGTACCCAAACAGATTAAAGTACTGGCATCTGGAAGAGGCAAAAACCTAGTTGGATTTCATTTTAAGCCACTTTAAGAGAGCCAACACATGACAACATTAAGGATGTACAGTCTCAAGTCTTTAGGCAACAAGAGCATTCAATGCCTAGCCACTTCAGAGTCGACTGAAAAGTTAAGAAAAATGTTGCAAACACACAGACAAATCATAAATGATAATCTAAAACCTGGATGAAGTATCATGCCCATGTTTAACCTCTTTCTGTACCAGGTGGTACATTCATTGTCATTGTGGCTATTGTCAGGCCGTCTTATTCTTCAAGGCTCTTCCTTGGTTGCAGAGGGGCTATGGCCTATTTCAATCAATCCATTCTATACTTTCTGTACCTTATGTGTTTTGCTGCATTGCCCCAGAGCTGAGCTGTGTGGCAAGGGACAGTGTAAGAGGCCGGTAGTTGTCCGAATGGAAATGAGCCTGCCTGCTCGCCTGCTGTTTTGATTACATCATCGATTATAAAACAGTCACCACCTTCGGTGTGTTTACATAGACATAGCGTCACCTCAATGTTATCAAAACAGCAGGCGAGCAGGAAGGTTCATTTCCATTCGTACAACTACCGGCCTCTTACAGACAGGAATGACCATTCATGAAGAGCTAAGATCAGTCAATCTCTTGCCCTAGGTCTCTTGCAGGAGATCTATGGCTCACATGTAACACAACAGCCACTGGGCAGACCCTAAGTCTTTCAGGGAAGAAATACTGTGTAACTGTCTAAGGATTGTTAGTATGGGGCATTGTAGAATGAGGTTCTCTGTGTCTTCTGTGAGGTGGTTGCATCTAGGGAAGGCTGATGTGTGGCCAGACCTACACTGTATAAAGAGCTAAGGTGTTTTTGGGTGGGTGTTGGATGTGTGAATATTTTAATGTGGCCAACCCCTTTTATGAAGGGAAAGACCATTTGGTATGGGTATAGATGTACCAGATGGCACTTTTTCTACTATTCTGGCTGTCACTAGGTTATTTCGTTCATCTCCGTGGCACCCCATTGGTAGCATAGAGGTTAGTTTGTACCCTAGAAACAGGTTAACTACTTTGTATCTCAAAATGGAGAAACTTTTTACAAGTTTTTCTGTAAGCTACCCATATACCAAAAGGCTTCTTACCCCTCTTGTTGAAGGTAGCTAGCCAAGGCAGGCAAATACCCACCTTCATCCATTTCCATCCATCCCACTCATCCATCCCACTCCCATCCACCCCACTCCCATCCATCACCCATTTGTTTCCCATCTATCTTATCCATTATAGATACATTCAGCTGAATTTACCCTTTTTGTGTCAAGTTAGTGCATTGCTTTTTATCTTTTCTCATACTATGGTAGTGACTACTACTTGCCATGCAACCCAAACACAGTTAGGAACTTCCTAGCATAAGCTCCTGCCTACCTTTAACCTCTTCTGGGCTAGAAGAGTGAAAGGCAAGATAATCCTTGGATAGGAGGAGAAGAATGCTGCTACCATGTTCCCATAATTGCAAAAGGTGACTGTTGGAGTGTTCGTTTATTGTCATTTGGCTGAGGGGAGCCATATTGTATGGTGGGCGGGGTGCTGGGATGACCCGTCATCCAGGAGGTGCTCAGATGAGAGGAAGGGTGGGAGGGGTGTGGAGTGTATTTGGGGATGAAATGGGTGGGAGTGTTTTTATGCCTTTCCCTTTTTGGCTACCTCCCTTGGAAGGGGGAAAAAGCCTTGGTATATGTATGTATGTATGTATGGCTGAGGGGAGCCATATTGTATTTCTGTGTTATTCATTGAATAGACACCAGGTGGCAGTGTTTTTGAGTTGCTATGTGGAGTGCTGGGTCACCATTGTAAAGGAAGAGGTGACTGGAGCAGGGTTGGAGCTAATACTGGTAGCAGAGCACAACAATAGCCTCTTCTAAGTGCCCTCCAAAGTTTGATAATGAATCTGAATATAAAAATTAGAAAAAAGGATATAAGCATATGGAGTGAGTTAACTGATTTAGCTAAAGATAAGCAGGCATGGGCTATATACTTGTCATTAACTGGTCGGGCTAGGACAACATCTGAAATTCAATTAACAATTCTAAGGAGTGAAAATGGTGTAAAGAGCATTACTGAGGAACTGGACACATTGTTCTTGCCTGATAAAGATCAATGTCAATTTGCAGCATTACATAATTTGTATAATTTCAGAAGAAATAAGAGTAGTAATGAATATGTGAATGAGTTTGAACATAGATACTTTAAGTTTATACAGGAGGGAATGACACTGCCGGACTCTGTGATAGCATTTATGCTTCTTGCTTCAAGCAATTTGGCTGAACGTGAGACTTAAAATTGTGATGTTGGCAGTCTGAAATCAACTATACTAATATGAAATCTACTTTAAAATGTGTCCTTGGCCAGTAATTGAGTGTGTACTCAACTCAGGAATCAGATGTGGACATGGTGCAGTGTGTCCCTCAATCATTAAAGCTGAGCCTGTTTTTTGTGGCGATAATAGAGAGGTTTACTTGCGTCCTCCCCCAGAATATTGTGGTCAGCTTTGGAGACTGAAAAAGACTGTGCAGTCTATGTGATGCAGCGATAGCATAGTACTTACATGTCAAGAGTTGGCTACTGTCTCAGTCACCAGAGATGTGTCCACTCGAATCATCTTTGTTTTCTTGGTATTATGGTGGTGAACTTCATGGTATCATACATGTATATGTGGATGATTTTCTCTGGATGGGCACTGAGGTGTTCCAGGAGAAGGTTGTTGATGGTCTCCAAAGGGATTGGTATCATCTACCTTCAAGTACATAGGTTTGGAAGTGGGCACTATAGCTGAAGGTATAATGGTTGGCCAGTGTAGCTATGCTAGTCTGCTCACACCACTGAGTTTGGGATGTCGCAGATCGGTAGCCAAGTTCAGTGAGCTGTCAGACAATAAGAAGGAAATCCATGCTCTGATTGGTCAACTGAGCTGGATAACTACACAAACAAGACCTGACATTGCCTTTGATGTGTGTGAACATTGTAAAAATGCCACAATGGCTGATGCTGTGAGACTCGATAAGATTATCAATCGAGTTGTGGGTGACCATTTTTGCTTGCCGTTCAGAAAGCTGTTAGCTGTGGAGGACTGTATAGTTGAGTACTTCTCAGACGTATTCTTTGGTAACCTGATGGTCGCTCCCAGGGAGGATTTGTGATTTTTCTCAAGGATGGAGAAGGAAGAAGATACCTGATTTATTGTAAATCAAAGAAATTGCACCAAGTGGTGAAATCCACATTGTTTGCTGAGACCTTGGTGCTCGTTGAGTGCACTGAGGCTGTTTCCTATATTGGACGGATTATCAGGGACATTGTCAAATGCCAGAGCTTATCTATACACTGGTTGACAACAAGAGTTTGGTGGAGGCCTTGAATTCTTATGGTGTGGGGGATATCGTCTTTGCATCGACATTGCACTGCTGAAGGATATGTTGTCGTGTGGTGAGATTAACTCTGTTTCATGGGTTGGAACCTCAGAGCAACTTGCCGACTGACTTACTAAGAGGGGGGGCGTCAGCCCAGCATTTGCGAGCAGTCCTGTCAGGTCAATAGGATTCCTTGGCTTATAAATACTGTAAGATTGTAAGAAGTTTTTAGCTAAGAAGATGTTTATTCATTAAATAAGCAAGATTTTATTGTGTATCAATAAATTGGCCTTGGCTGAGTTTTATGGACCTTCAGTTTTATCTTGAGTTGAAAAAAAAAAAGAGAAAAGACCATGCATTGTTGGAGTGTTCATTTGTTTTCATTTGGCTGAGGGCAACCATATTGGATTTTTGTGTGTGTCATTGAATAGACAGCAGGTGGCAGTGTTGTTGAGCTGCTATGTGGAGTGCTGGGCAGTGTTGCCGTCCTGCAGAAACTCATGGCTACATCATCCAGCGGACATGATGTCATCAGTGGAATTCCCTTTTCTTCTTAAATTCGGAAGTATATGGTAGAAAAAACTAAAATTACACTTCAATATGTCTTGTTATTGTATTCCGTATGTTAAAATAGGTTTAATCATGTACGGATATTACTATGAATAGTGGTACGTGGTGATCATCTGCACTGGACTACGGAAATGGCCAGTTCAGCACCACCCTTTCTCGGAACAACCAGCAGTATCAGCAGCAAAAGTCACTTATCAGGGCTCCACATAAAAATACGGATCAAGGGCAGAGTAAGACAGGCCTGAGAGCTCTGGATCAGGTAAGTGTTAGTAGTGTGTCTGTTACATATGTACTTGGAAAATAGATAGTTACCCCACAGTGTTAGTAAGTAAACAACACTCGTTTTAGAAAACAGCATTCTGTTATGAAGTGAGACTATCATATTAACTTTTTTCTTAATCCCTCAACCATACATAGTACAAATTTACGTAAGCTGCTAGTTTTATTTACAATGAGAAAGTGAGCATCACATACTTATTTACAGATCATGTCACCACATCAGAAGTTTCAAGAGAAGTGGTTGTCAAATGATTTATTCAAGTCTTAGCTGGCCAACTTACCGGAATCCCATTCTAAGGCATAATGTTGAGTGTGCCATAAAGTGCTGAGTGCAGAGATTTCATCTCTGAAATGACATCACATCTCACAACAATATGTTGGTACCAGCAAACACCTTGGGGATAAAACTCCGTACCCACACCCACCAGATGCTTCTGTAAACAAGCAGCCTGGCATGAGCACCCAGGAGAGCATCCCTTCACTTTCTGGGGATATGCTGAGTGCTGTGACATATGCAACTATTTTGTTCGCAGTGTTCTTAGCTGAACATAATCTACCATTCAGGTGAGACATGCCATGTTGTGCTTCGTGCCTTATGGAACACACACACACACATAAGCAAGAAATAGAAAAGCTGTGCCAAGGAAGTCATGAATATACAGAAGAACAGGAAATGGTAGAAGTTATGAATGACCACTTCAAATCGGTATTCACAATTGAGAACACACCTAACTGTGAGGGAATAGAGACAAAAATCCCCCCAATGAAGGAAATAACTGTAACAAAGAAGGAAATTAGTGACTAAATAAAAAACCTTGATGTCAGAAAATTGCATGGTCCAGATGGAATTGCAAATTGGATACTGAAAGAATGCATAGAAGAATTAACAGATAAAATACACACTATAATCAAAGGCTTGCTCAAAGAAGGAAAGGTACCACAAGACTGGAAAAATCCAAACATTGTACCAATATATAAAGGAGGAAACAAAGAAAATCTAACTAACTGCAGACTGGTCTCCCTAACAAGCACAGTAGCTAAAATATGAGAAAGTGATCAAAAGTAGATGGGTTAAACACCTGGAAGAAAAATCTATACTAAACCCAAACTAATTTGGATTCAGACAAGGAAGATCATGTAAAACAAACCTGATCTGCTTCTACTCGAGACTAATAGATATAATAGAAGAGAGGGATGGATGTGCAGACTGCCTATCTAGACCTACAAAAGGCATTTGACAAAGTACTACACAAGAAATTAATAAGAAAATTAGAATCAATAGGTGGCATCACAGGTAAACTATTAGAATGGATGGAAGACTTCCTGACTGGGAGAAAAATGAGGGTAGTAATTAGAGACAAATACTTGAAATGGGAAGAAATGATAAGTGGTGTTCCACAAGGGTTGGTGCTGGCTCCAATCATGTTTGCCATATACATAAATGACATGGATGAAGGAGTTGAATGTTATATGAATTTCTTCGCAGATGGCACAAAAATATTGAAGAAAGTAAGAACAGAAGAGGACTGTGATTCATTACAATCAGACCTGGACAAAATCTGGAAATGGACTTCAATATCAAGAAGTGTAGCATAATGGAGTTTGGAAAAAGTAAAAACAGAATTTAAAAAAATTATAAAATTGGTGAAGAAATCAAAAAAGTGCACTCGGAAAGGGACCTTGGAGTAATAATCAGCAAAGACATGACACCGGATAAACATATAAACAAAATAGTCGGCTGAAGAAATAATTAAAAAAATATGAGTTACATTGATAAGACCAAAACTGGAATACACAGCAACACTATGGTCACCCAGTACTAAAAGGAATATAAGGAAACTAGAAAGAATACAGAGAGTAACGACAAAGTTGGCACCAGCTCTTTCCAAATTAACATACAAAGATTATCGATATTGGAACTACCAACACTGAAGCAGAGAAGAGAAAGAGATGATCTACTGACTATATTTAGAATCATAAAAGGAATGGAAATCCTTGAGAGGAATGATTTACTAATAAATGACAATGGAAAAACAAGAGGTCATGAAAAGAAACTCAAAAATGATAACTATGGAAGATATCGGAAAAAGATTAGCTTCCCACACAGAGTGCTGGATACCTGGAATAACTTAAATAAAGAAACAGTGTGTGCAAATACTATTCAAGATTTTAAGAAAAAACTTCATGCTGAAAGATACAAAGACTGGTCACCATGAGCATAGCTCCCTTCCCATATAATACAACTAGGTAAATACACATGCAAAGTTATTAAAGAGAATAAACTCCGAAATAGACTGTGAGTCATTACAGAGTGATCTGAACAAAGTTTCAGAGTGGAGCAAGAGATGGGAAGTAGAATTCAGCATCAAGAAATGCAGTAAAATCGATTTTGGGAAAAGCAAGAATAGTATATCAGGGCAGTATAAAATTGATGGAAAAGAAGTAAAGAAAGTAAATTCTGAAAGGGGCCTAGGAGTAATCATCACCAAAGACATGTCGCCAGATAAACATATAAATAAAATAGTCGGAGAATCATACAATTTGATGAAATCAATAAAGGTGGCTTTTAAATATCTGGATACGGAAATGATAAAAAAAAAAAATTACAAATACTGATAAGGCCAAAACTGGAATATGCAGCACTGATATGGTCACCCAATACAAAAAAGAATATAAGAAAATTAGAAAGAATACAAAGAGCAACAACAAAGATGGCCCTAACACTTCCAAACTTGACATATGAACAAAGACTGGCCGAACTGGAATTGCCGACCCTGGAACAAAGAAGAGAACAAGGGGACCTAATAACCATCTACAGAATTATGAAAGGAAAAGAATGCCTTGATGGAGAGGATTTATTATAGTGGGACAGGAAAAACAAGAGGACATGTAATGAAACTCAAAAAGGACAGCTACAGAAGAGACCTGAAAAAAACAGCTGTGATAGATATGTGGAAAAAATTGGATGAAAAAAATAGTGTGTGCAAACAGTACAAGAATTTAAGAACAAACTTGATCTTGTGAGATACAAAAACAGGTCACCATGAGCATAGCTCCCCTTTCCATAAAATACAACTAGGTACAACTAGGTAAATACACACACACACACTCACTCACTCACTCACTCACTCATACACACTCATACACACTCTCTGGTGGTAAAGTGAGCCAATGACACTGAACTACCCTTTTCCCACAAACCAGCAATGCCTGCTTTAGTGTATAGAATATTAAATTTCTTTAAAGTATTCAATAATTCAATGAGCCTGTTTTGAAGACCTTGAAATGAGTCCTTGTGAAATATATCCATGTAAATGAAGTAACTGTAAAATAAACGGTTCACTGTAAATTTCATTAGATGATGATGTGGTCGCATGTTTCCTTTATCTTTTTCCTAATAGTAAAATAGCCTGCAATGATTGAAAACTAGTTTCTATCATCTATTGATTTCTTCTCATATATTGCAATCTTTGTTTCAGCATATGCTACCACCTTATAGACCTGAACAAAAGGATGTTCCCTGACTCCAGGATTGCTGCCCAAATGGCAATGAAGCACACAAAATATACAGCTGCGGTAAATTCCTTGGGGAAATATGCTAGTGAACAGTTGGCCTGTAAACTTCAGACCAACAAATTCAGTTTGATAATTGATGAAACTACTGACTGTTCTGTAAGCAAGTCTTGTGCAGTAATTGTAAAATATTTAGACCAGGTTGAGAAGGTAGTGAAAACAGAGATGCTAGATTTAATAGATGTATTTCAAAGTGGCCAAGGATTGACGGGTGAGAATATATATGATTTCTTGTTAAAGTGTCTCAATACTCATATCCCACTGGCCAATCTGATTGGCTTTGCTGCTGGTGCCACTTCAAACAACATGGGGAGATATAACAGTATTTACCTAGTTGTAATATACAGGAGGGGAGCTATGCTCGTGGTGACCCATCTTTGTATCTCTCCACATCAAGTTTTATCTTAACCACTTCACTACGGGCCAAAATCTCGCGGGCAGCATTAGCTGCCAGACATACGATGTTGCGTCATAATACTCGCATCATAAAAAAATAGTCACCGCTTATATCGATCGTTCTCTCTTTCACCCGTGAATTTTTATAACCATGGAAAATGTGATGAAGACAGTTTAGAGAGTATGTCATTATGCAGGGGCAACTACAATAAATATAATCAAGACGCCGATATGGCAGCCTCGCGTATCCACTTGCTCCTCATGCCGCCTATGTAGGCGGCACCGTATGGAAGGGGTTAAAATCTTGTATAGTGTTTGCACATACTGTTTTGTTGTCTAATTTGTTCCATGTATTAATCGCTCTGCGTGGGAAACTGTTCCTTTTCAAGTTTTTTCTATAGCTATCTTTTTTTATTTTTTTTCCGTGCCCTCTCGTTTTACCGTTGCCCCACACTAACAGGTCGTTCCTGTCTAAAACTTCCATTCCTTTCATTATTTTGTAGATAGTCAGCAAATCTCCTCTTTCTCTTCTTTGTTCCAGTGTTGATAGGTTCAGTTTGGATAGTCTTTGCTTATATGTTAGTTCGGCGAGAGTCGGTGCTAGTTTGGTTGTCACTCTTTGTAATCTTTCTAGTTTCTTAATATTCTTTTTGGTGCTGGGTGTCCAAAGTGATACTGCGTACTCAAGTTTTGGTCTTATTAGTGTAGTTAGTATTTTCTTTATCATTTCTTCATCCATATAAGTAAATGCCACTTTGATTGACCTCAATAAGTTGTAGGTTTCTCCGAATATTTTATTTATATGCTTATCAGGTTTCATGTCCTTTCCAGTCATTACTCCAAGATCTTTTTCGGAGTTTGCTTTTTTTATTTTTTCTTCTCCAATTCTGTATTCTTTTGATATTCTGTTTTTACTCTTTCCAAATTCCATTATACTGCATTTCTTTATATTAAATTTCACTTCCCACTTTTGAGTCCAATTCCAAGCAGGTTGAAAGATAATGTACCTGGCATCACAATATTTTAATGTGTTGCACATAGCATCCATCTGTGTGCTAGTGAGGCAGCAAAAACCTTACCATGCTCATGTGAAGACCTGTTGAGGAATGTCTATAATTTTTTTTTCCACATAGTGCTAAAAGAACATCAGATTTAAGAGAGTTCCAGGTATTTTGTGATATAAAACCACACAAAACACTCCCATGTGGTACAAGGTGCCTATCATTTCACAAGGCTATTCAGTGATTACTTGAACAGTGGAGGCCCCTCAAGCTGTATTTTCAGGGCAGAGTATTTGGAGAAAGGTTGTTGACTCTAGACAAGATAAACAAATCACTTGGAGCGCCATCTGTCTTCTGTAACCTAACTTTTCTAAACTACATATTACCCCATCTCAATAGATTTAACTTGGTATTTCAGAGCAAAGCCCCAACACTACACTTAATTCATGATATCCTTCATGATATGTATGGTTTTTTTTTTATAGAACTGTTTTACCATGAACACATTGTGTCAAAACTCAACTGAAGCAATATTGATCCAACAAATGAATATCTACATAAACTGCTTTGTCAGTTACACCTTGGACCAGATTTACATATACAACAATGTAAATAGGATTACTGACATTAGGAACAGATGCAGGACATTTTTAATTGTACTGTGTCAAGAGATTTGATCTAAACAATAAGTTATGGAGACTGGCAGCTTACCTGCACCCTAAACGAGTCATAGACCCAACTACATGATCAGAAATACCAACATTATGTGACCTAATGAATGAAATACCACGGCTTAACAACTATGATAACCATGCATTTGATGAGCAGTGGAGGCACATTCATTGGCATCAGTTTCCAGCAGAATTTAAAAACCTTAGATGCAGTATAGATGAGTTTTACAAATATGTTTTAAACATTGTAGATGACAATGGGGAAGCAAGATTTAGAAACATGGGAAAATTTGCCTTAGATGTGTTGTCACTTCCACTGTCAAATGCAGATCCAGAGTGGCTTTTTTCAAAGGTTTACCTGATAAAAAGAAAACGAACTCGTCTTCAAGTAGAAACTGTTAAATCTTTAATATATGTGACTGAATGTGCTTCTCAGCAAGGTGGCTGCACTATGTTTTAACCAAGTGAAACAATTATTTTGTCCTATGAATTAAACTGAATTGTTGCATGTTATGTTTGTCTAATTAAAGTATTTATTGCTAGACTTCTTCATTGCATTTACCTCTGTGACATATCAAAAAACTGTCATCCTCCCCCACCTACACTTATCCAGATACAAGTCCATATGTCATATCATTACATTGCAATCACATCACTTAGAGTAGGAGGGTATTATTTTCTGAACATACTGGGCAAATCAACAGCTTTCTTAGAGATATAGCAGTCACCCCTGTAATTTGACTAGTAAGTTTTCTGTCACTAAATGATGACGAGAAAATGATGGCAATTGGAGCTACAGACAAACAGCAACACTGGTGCTGGGTCCCCAGTGTAAAGGAAGAGGTGACTGGAGCAGGATTGGAACAAAGACTGATTGGAGCTAATAGTGACTAAATGAGTCTGCGTCCTCTACTGGGAATGTGGGACAGGAAACATTGGCTGATGTAGAGCAGAATGTTAACATACCTGGCAATGATGCTATGTATGTGTAGGTGTTGATGCTGGTAAAAGAATTTGAATCAAGGCAAAAAGATATGCTAAAGGGTGGACCATAAGCACAAGGTTATACAATGAATTTGGTGTTATGTACTCAAAAGGGAGCAACTCCAGTCTTGGCTGGGATAGGAAGGGTGTTGGTGGATGAAAGCCTGTAAATAATCTGACATGATTAGGCTTTAGAGTAGAACCACTTCTGACAGAACATTAAACAAAGAGGAAGTAAGTCTTACATTGATCATGAGGGAAACTGCACCTAGGCCCAATAATGGAAACTGCTGACAGATGTATGGAAACCTATTCATAGGATTCACAGGAAGAAGTAATTTAGAGGTGAAATATGTAAGTGATGATGGTTGCCTTCTATCTAGCACCAACACCTCTTATCATCCTTTGACAATGTGTCATATAATGGTTAATCATACCACACCAGAAGCTTTAGGAACGGATTAGCTCAGGGCTCAGTCCTACCCTCCACACTTTTTAATCTATACATGCATGATATAACACACCCCATACCTCAGAAATACAAATTGCTTCTTATGCAGATGACATAACAATTATATGCACATATTGTGACGCAGAGCCACAGAAATATTACAACCATATCTTGACACACTCAACACCTGGTTCACTACAAACAGATTTAAAATAGCTCCAACCAAATCTGCAGCTACACTATTCACCAACTGGCCAGAGAACACAAATATATACCATCCCTCTTTATCAATATCACCCACATACCACACAGAGTTACCCATGATTCTTGGCTTTACATACAGTACAGCCATGTCATTCAAACAACACATCACAAACATAAAGATAAAATGCACACCTAGAATCAAAGTGCATAAATCACTTGCAGGCACAACATTTGGACACGTTTGAAATTACCATTACAATATACAAACAAAATATATGATCAGTGTTGAATTATGTGAGCTGTACATGGGCCCTAACCTCACTGAGACACCCTGCAGACTATAGATCAAAGCTCTCAAGATAATTACAGGCTGCATTTGTAAGGGGGAAAAAGCCTTTGGTATATGTATGTACAAATACAGCACCTAGAGACCATCAACAGCATTTAATAAAATTCCTTAAAGTCAAGTATCACCTTGACATGAGAGGAACACAAACATATGCCACAGCCTCCACAAACATATGCCACAGCCTCCACAAACACAACCCACCCACTACACTACATAACAGAACACCCACACATGTTAAGAAACATCAAAATAACACCCAAGTACCTATATCACACATTTACTCTCAACCCCTTCCTCCACAACCACCAGACACCAGCCTCCAAAAGCATATTCATAATCATATTGCTCACTGCTCCACCAACAGATAGAAAAACAACACACTACTGCATGCCAGACCCCCTGATATCCATCCTTCTGAATCCTATCTCCCTTGAGAAGACAGAGTCCACCTGGCCAGACTACAGTGAAGCCACCATGCAGCCCTTCTAAGTTACCAGAGGTGGATGGATGATTGCATTTCAGATATCTGGCCTGGTGTAACACTTTACCCCATACTATTCAACACATTATGCTTGGGCCCCTAATCTCACTAAAACACACCACAATATTTTACAAACTTTACAAAACAAAGCTCTAAAGACAAATACAACACCTACAGACCATCTATGCCATAAAATAGAAGTTCTCAAAGTCAAGGATCACCCTGACATGAGAGGTACACAAATGCTTGCCACATCCTTCACAAACAGCCCACTCACTACACTACATACCAGGACAACCAGATGCACCAAGAAACATCAAAATAACACCCAGATATCTATATCACACACAAATACTCTCTTCCTCCACAACCACCAGACACCAGCCTCCAGAAGCATGTCCATAATCATATTGCTCACTTCTCCATCAATAGATTGAAAGACAATACACTACTGCATGCCAGACCCCCTGATATCCATCCCTCTGAATCCTATCTCCCTTGAGGGGACAGAGTCCACGTGGCCAGACTGCAGTGTGGCCACCATCCAGCCCTAAATTACCAGAAGAGGCTGGATGACTGCATTGCAGATAACCCTCCAGGATGCAACACTTCACCCCATACTATACAATGCATTATGGAAGACTATTTTGTACAGAATCATGTATGCCAACAACACAATATACACTATAAGGGATCTGTAGGAAAACTTTGTTACAGCTGTGGCTTTCCTCAAGGAGATGGGAGTACATGGCCAGACAGTCTAGGGAATGATAACAACAACATATTATGAAAAACTGCATCATACACAATTATGCATGCCAACAACACAACATAATCATATCACTCACCGCTCCATTAACACACTGAAAGACAACACACTGCTGCATGCCAGACCCCCTGATATCCACCCTTCTGAATCCTCTCTCCCACGAAAGGACAGAGTTCACCTGGCCAGACTGCGGTGCGGCCACCACCCAGCACTTCTAAGCTACCAGAAGAGGCTGGATGACTGCATTGTGAACAGCTGCCCAGGATGTAACACTTCACCCCATACCATACAACACATAATGGAAGACTGCATTATACACAATCATGCACGCAAACAACACAACATACACTCTATAAAGGATTTGTGGGAAAACCCAGTTTTGGCTGTGGCATTCCTTGGGGAGACGGGACTGCTCGGACAGACAGTCTAGGGAACGACAACAACAATAACAACAACAACAACAACAAAACATATACTTTATGAGGGATTTATAGGAAACCCCTATTCCAGGTGTGGCATTCCTCAGGGAGATAGGACTGCTTAGCTAGACAGCCTAGGGAATATCAATGTTGTTGTTGTACAAGTATCCATTGTTTTTGTTGTTGTCAACCACCTTGGAAGGGAAGACAGGACCAAGTTCTTGATCTTCTGTCATGATTTCTGCCTTTACATGGAGTGTGAATCCATGCCCAATTCATATAGTTTGCAAGTTTTCATCTGGGCATGATCAAATAAAGATATAGAGGTGGTGCAAGAATCTTACGAAAAGATTCAGACCAGAAACTGGACTAAAGAAAACAATAATTTTCTTGATCAATCAGTTTGGGAGAGAGAACTTATGTGGAAGAGTAAACAACAGTTGTGAAGAAGATTGCCAGTTGTGGCTGGTGACACAAAGGATTTGCAAAAACTTGCTAATGGCCTGTGGTCCTGCATAGCTTTTACTTTGAAAACTGAGATATTCTACATGAAATAGACTCACTAACATGCATATGAAGTGTAGTGGGGAGACTACTAGTCATTCTGGTTGTGATGCTTTACCAAAAACATTACAAGAAAAAAATTATCCCCTGGCTGTAAGAGTTTGTGCATATGCACACTAACTGAGCAATGAGTTCTGACTTACCGGTAAGAACCTTGGAGACAGTTGTGAAGAGATGAGAAATAGGGGTCTCTCTAACAAACAAGCACCCATGCAGTTGAACCATTGGCCTGATTTTCATTACTGGTAAATTTGCTAGAGAATAGGATGAACATAACCTTGCCAGATGCAAATGTTTCCAGATTATAGGTGGTGGGAGTTGGTTTTAGAGGCTTTGTTGCTGTTTTGTTTGCCTTTCAGGATAACTTTCAATATGGAATAAATGGTTGTCTAGGAAGACATCCAAGATAGCTACATACTAATGATGGAAACAAAAATGAGATACCAAAATGCTTTTCCCTGAGCTAGAAATTGATATGGTGAACTGGGAAATCCTGACATGCTCAAGTCAACCCAAAAAGGTCTTTAAAAGCATATGTAGTTCTGAGGGTTATTTAAGAACTGAGCTGGGCAGTTCTTCCTTGTATTTCTTTAGAGGAAATGAGCAGGGTTAACATTGTGGAACAGCATCAGAATGTTCAAGAAAGAGTTGACAAAAGAGGGACCATAAATAGACAAGCCAAAGGTATGACTGCATTGGATATTCCTGCCAGTGGAATATGTCAAGGTACAAGGAAGGGGATACTTTGGGAAGTGCAATTAAAACTTGGAACTTTCTAGATTGGTAGCAGCAGTTTATTTTGCTATTGAGGGTTTGAATGGAAAATTGGAGCCAAGGGGGAAAATAGTACCATCTCTTTAGAGATAATAGCATGAAGGCTAACACTACTGATGATATGAATTTAGAACTGTTGAGTATCAATTCAAAGAAGGAGAAAACAATGTACACATCTCATGTGGTTGTACTAAAACAGTGCCCCCCCCCACATATTACATGAGGTGGTAGCTACAATGGATATCTTGAACTAAGATCAGTTTTATGATGATGGTATTTAGAGCAGAAAAGAGAAAAGAAATGGACAGGGTTTCTTAATCACTTTGGTACAATGACGCCTACATTGGCATCATGAGGCACAAGTAGGTACATGAGGATGCCGGCATTGGCTTCTTAATTATATACATTTTTTGTAGTTGTACATGAGTTAACCCTGGATTCTGTGAACTGGTTTGATCATGTTTTCTGTGTTTATTATTACTCAAGAGTAAAAGAGAACGAGTAATACAGCAGTGATTTTATATTTTATACTGTGAGTAATGTGATGCATCATTCATATGGTAGCCGATGTTGTGCACAAGAATTTGACTCGTACCAAAGTGGTTGATATGTATTAGGAGAAGAGCAAGAGGTCATAGCAAAAATCTAAAGAAGACATAAATGGATCAGTTTATGTGACACAGGAAGAAATTAATTTAAGACAAAATTTGATAAGTGGATATGAGATGAACACAGCTCTATCCCTGTATACTACAAATAAGTAAATGCAGATAAATACTTGGTTGGGCAGTCTGGTAGAGTGAACAACAGCATGAGAGACTGCAGGGCAAGCATAAAAAACAATATGAAGGTGCTCAATGAATATGAGTACATATTACAAATCATGATGTATGGCAATGAGATGGGGACCCTAAACAAAGCCATGATAAGAGAGAATTGCAATTGCACAGTGCAAGATGGAGTGCATCATATTGGCTATCACCCTTTGTAGACAGAATTGTTACACCTGGATCAGGCAACAGATGGGTGTTAATGACATTAATGACCACATCAAGAAGGCAGAGCACAGATAGATAGATCATGTTGTACAGTTATTTGATAATCAGTAGACCATTAGAGCAACAGAATGAACCCCAAGAGAGTGGACCAGAAGGCATAACAACCAAAGACATAATGGAGAAATGATCTGACCTGGTGCCCCAAATGATCAAGTTTGGCCAAGGACAGATGGATATAGAGGTAGTTCAGGGAGGGAGGGTAAGGCTTCTTCTTTCAAGAGTAAGGTAAGTCTTGGAATGCTGATGATGGATGGTGAACCTAGGCTCTTGTTTATCAACAACTAATAATTCTCTCCATAATGTAATGTTCTTCTGAATAATGACAATACTGTTCTTGATTACACTGAGTATGCTGGAGTCATTTATATTGTGATCAAAAGTTGATCAAACAAATGATTGTGTTATTCATAAGATTGACTATGTGAGAGGTTTGTAAATATCTGATGTTCCAATACAAAGTCTCAAGAACACAATTGTAAAGCCAACATTATCAGGTGTAAGTTTTCCATTTTGGCACCATTGGACAAGAGAGAAACAAGAGGACACGAAAAGAAACTAAAAACAGTTACAGAAGAGACCTGAAAAAGAATAGTTTCCCACACAGAGTGATCGATGTCTGGAACAAATTGAACAGTGAATGCCAGAACTATACACGATTTCAAGAAAAAATGGACGTGGAGAGATACGAAAATGGGTCACAAGGAGCATAGCTCCTGTCCCATAAAATATGACTAGGTAAATACAGGTTGCCATGGTCATTGCCCATTGAATGATTATTGAGAAATAAATAAGCAGATAAACAAATGAATGAATAAGCAAATAGATAAACAAATAAAGAAATAAGCAAACAAATAGATCAAAGGAATTTACAATCTAAGACAAAACTTGTTTTATATAATTGACTGAGTGAAGAAAGCCAATATTTGTTTCATCAACTTTTTCATTATTACTTAGACATATATTTGATGTAGTTGACACCAAGTATTTACATGATTCACCTTAATGTAATATACAGGATAGGAGCTACAGTCATGGGGCCTGTCTCTATCATACCTAGTTTTGAATTAATTTATGCTTTTCTAGGAGTTGGCAGATCTTTGTGGAATACTTTTTCTTGGCATCCTCTCGACATGTCTTTCAATGTGTTCCCATGACCTCTTGACTGTCTCTCATCCCATATCAAGAGGTCTTTTCAGTCAATTTCATCCCATCCCTTTTATAACTTGGACACTATGATCAAGTTACTTCTTTCTACTCTTTCTTTCAATGATTACAAGTCCAGGCTTTCAGTCTCTCTTTATACATTTCATCTGCAAGGCTGGGAACCAAAATAGTTGCTGTCCTCTGTATTCTCTCAGTCTTGTTTATATCCTGTATGTTGAGACTACATTACTGCTGCCTATTCTAATGTAGGTTGCATCAAGCATTCTGTGAATTCATGCAGCTAAGGGACATGTCCATACACAACAAAAGGATTAAATCCAATTTAAATCTTTCACTGATATTCATAATGTATACATTGATCTAGTTGCCATCAGGATATTTCATTCAGGGAAGGAAAAAACTGTGCAATTAAAAAATAAATTTCATATATTGTGTATTAATGACTGAGAGGAAACTCTACAGCTCCACATGATTATTTACACTACCATACAAATGCAAACAAAGAATAGAATCAGGGCATATTGTAGTTCAAGTTCATTGTTAAAGTGATATTTGTTTTGGTGGGGGAGGAGGTTATATACTGTAATTAATTCTAAGGTTGATGTTTTTATATTGATGTTGGTAAAAGTTGTCTTAATTGAAAGAAGGAAGTTTATGAAAAGGAATAGTAAAAAGAAAAAAATCTGAAGGCCCTTGTGGCTATTAGATGGAGTGAATTTGAGGGGACAACCGAGACTGAGATGGATGGATGGAGATGAAAGGGTTTTTGAGCAAGAGGGTAATGTCTATTGAACAGGGAAGAGAAAAGGCAAAGGATATATGTGAGTGGAGAATGTTTTTTTTTATGGATATTTCAAAACAGCTGGAAGGGATTACTCCCTATCTTCTCTAATTTGCAAATGAGGAGGGAGGGTTAATAAGTAAATGAAGTGACCCTGTTGTGGATGTGCCATGCCTTCCTGCACTGCCTCTGACCTGGGCAGTTGGTAGGAGACAGGGATAGCCTTTCATCCACAAGGAGCTAAGATAAGGGGGAAACATTGGGAGGGAATGGATGTATCCCTTGACTGGCTACTTCACTTATAAGGGAAAGAGGCCTTTAGTATATATATAAATTCCTCTTCCACAATATTCATACAAAACACATGTACTCTCAGATTACAAAATAAGTATTCCACTAAAATAAACATTGATTAAAATCCCCCAGAAATCTATCCAGCAGAGAAATACTTCCAAGCCAAGCAAGAATTGAACTGGCATGCTAGTGAGGATTGGTCTGGCATATAATATCAGTTGTTCTAGGTACAATCATCACACATAAGACAAAAAACACCTTATACCACAATGTCTACACACCCTTCCCACACAGAAAAAAAAAACATAACTTATTGATTTCTGGGCTGGAGCAATGGATTGATTTATTTTAGTTCTACAGGTATCAATCAGAATTCAATAGCGGGAAATAGTATTTTCATTGTGGCTCTTGTCGACCAATTTTAATTCTAGGAACTTGATACCCCTACAACAGCAAAGGATTTGACAAGTGCAACTTCCTCCCTCACCCCCTCCCCAAAAATAAAAGAATATATACATATATGGATATATATAAAGCCCTCTGTGAGGGGCACCATCCTAGCCTCACGATAGGGGGGAGTGTGTGACGTTAAACCATATCATCATCATCATATATGGATATATGGGTGAGAGTGGATTTATGCCTTTGACATTAGCAACTTCCTTTGTAAGGAGGAAAAAAGCTGTTGGTATGTGTATGTGTAACATACGGGTGTATGTTACCTGTGGCAATGGTGACATAGGGAGTGATGAATGGTTTGACTTGTGTAGTTTATTCTGGTAGATATGTGTGCGTCGGCCTAAGGATGGTCGTTGCATGTTCCCCAAGTGGGGGACCTACCGTGAAGGCCTAGGGATGCACTACAGGGCAGAGGTCATACTGATTGACTTAATTATCCGAATCTGACTGGCCTGCCTGCTTGGGGCAGGCAGTATACAGACGCTCCTCAATTTACGTTTTAGTTACGTTCCGAACGGCCGAACGTAAGTTGAAAATGAACGTAAGTTGTTACTGTACGTTCTAGTAATGTATGACCGTTCATTCTGTACTATACATCCATAAATTCTATTACCGTATCTTATAAAAACACCCCTAAATCATTAATTATACACATAACATTGTAAAATACAGTAAACTTCCACTTATCCGAACTCCAAGGGGTATTAGAAATGTCCGATTAACCGAAATGTTCGGTTAAGCCGACTTAGTGTGTTTTATTCCCGTAGAGTTTTGTGTTGTAATGTCATCTGCAGTATTCGTACCTGTAAACTTAATATACACATGGAAATGCTTATAATAGTTCATAAACATATTCTATAGAGTATAAACAGCCGATCAGGTGTAAACATGGAGTGTGCTGCCACCGTGTAAGCACTTAGTGAAGCTTGCGGGTGGCGCGGGGGTGGCGGAAGAGGCGGCGGGGTGTTTCAATTTTCGGTTGAGATCCAAATACTTTCGGTTGAAGCGATGGCTACCGTATTGAGAAAATGTTCGGTTAATGCGATTATATGGTTAAAACGCGTTCGGATAAGCGCGAGTTTACTGTAACATTAATTTCAAATGAATTGAATTCAAGCAACATAAATTGAGATGGTGGAGGAGGAGGAAGGCACGTTTAGTCTGTCGTTTGTGCTATGTAAACAATGGACGCAGCGTCATGCGTATCGTTTGAACTACGGAGAGCGCCCTAAACTAAAAAATTCACTCAAAATTTTATTTTTTACCATTTTTTTTTTTCAGTCGGTTCAAACGTAAAATCGAAAAAAACGTAAAACGAATGAACGTAAGTAGAGGAGCGTCTGTATATATACAAGAGACCAACTTGACATCTTGACCAGATGCGACCTAATTGCAGTGACCCTCTCTAGCCTTCAAATGTTGAGTTAGATCAACTACCACACAACTCTATCATGCATCAACTTGCACCTTACACACAAGTATGCTTGTGGGGTAATGTACACCACATATGTATTTGTATGTGTGTGTGTGTGTATATATATATATATATATATATATATATATATATATATATATATAGTCTAGTTCCGAGTTTCTGAGTGTCCGAGTTTAGGAATAAACTCAGAAACTTCTTGTATTGGAGATGGTCAATGATGCCGTTGGATACAGCTTCCCTCGAGGTTGGGCCATGTGGGACTGGAGGCTCATCTTATATGTTGGACAAGAACTTGTCCAGCCTCCTCCTGAAAACTTAAGTCCTGACGCCTGACAGGTCTCAGATGTCCCTTGGGAGAAAATTGAAAAGCCTGGGGGCCAATTCTATCGAAGCTCTCTGCCTGAATTGTCCTGGTCCTTTGAGGGCCACTTATTAATGACCTACAGTAGGTTCTACCAAACCTGGGGTGGTGTTGGCCTTTGATGTCCTCCCCTTCATTTTGCGATGGGTTTGGTACAGTGCCTTCAAGTATTTTTTCAGGTGTAGATGATGCTATATCATTCCCATCGTCCTTGTAGGGAATATAGCATCAGGTGTTTCAGCCTCTCACAATAGTTCAGGGAGTCTCTGTCTAGCTTCCCTGTGAAGACATCCTGTGCCTGCTCCAATTCTTGCTCCTTTACTTTGTGGGGAGAAGAAAGCTGACAATTGTATTCTATTTTTGATACACCTTGGCAGTGAGGTTTATGTGTGCCTCAAAGCTGCAGTTATTATTGCCTATAACTTTAAAGTCCCTGAGCGTTTCCTTTTCCTCTGTTTTGTTTTTGCCCACTGTGTAGTCATATTCCTCCAGGTGATCATTAGTGCCGTATTTTATTACTCCAAGCTTTTTGTTGATGAAGGTCATATTATTTTCACTTGTCCAGCTATATACTGTCTCCAGGTCACTTTGTAATTTCACTGGATTCTCCCTTGTCTCTATCGATCTTGAAATTCTGGTGTCATCAGGAAATGATGACACTTGGGATGAGGTTACCTTTAGGTCAATGTCATTTATCATTATCAGGAACAACAGTGGTCCAAGTACTTCTTAGTGATTTTCTCGATTTTCCTTATGAATCGTTTACAACTCGAAAGTCACAACATTACCCATAGATCAGTCATATATGAGCTCTGAGCTCTTTTCGTGGAGGGTAATAGCAGTCGATCACAAGTCCAACACGTGATCCAAGACCATGGTGAATCACACACACACGCACACAAACGTCGAAAGGATGTGAAGAAATATAGTTTTCCTTATAGATATATGAATATGTGGAATAGCTTAGAAGATGATGTAACCCAAGCTCAAACAATATATAAGTTGAAATCTAAATATGATAATTGGAAATCAAAGATATAGATTAAGTTGGAACCGAACATGAACTTGAGTCTAGGTATAATAGAAAATTGGAGAATAGGAGACAGGACCCAACGAGTGTTACCTCTTTTCTGTATACTACAGTTCGGTAATTACGCACCTCAATGGGGCAGTGGTAGCGTTCACAACCGCTACTTCAGTGGTCCGAGTTCGTATCCCACCCAGGACTAAAATATATAAGACATTTGATCACTTACGGGACCGACCTAGGGGGCTGTGACGGGGTCAGATACACGGTCAGTCCGGATATCATTAGAGCGGTCATGGAGGGTATGCGTGCCTTGGGTCAGGTCACTTGCGGACACGGAGTCAACAGCCCGGTCAGCGATTTGGATAAAATATATAGTAACCTAACATATTTAATTCTAAAAGCACAAAATAAATTTATTTCCCTCAAGTCAATACGGACGAATAGTAATACTCCCAAATGGATGACGGACAGTTTGAAACATGAGATCGAAATAAAAGAGGACTTTACGTAAGAATAAAAAACGGGGAACACACCTTAGATCCAAATATAACAATATGGCAAGATTGGTTAAAAAGAATATGCGCACAGCGAAACGTAACTATGAAATTAAGGTTGCCAGACAAGCGAGATCCAACCCAAAGGGCTTCTCTCATCTCTACAGAACAAATGTTAAGGAAAGGATAGGCCCAGTTCAAAATTAAGAAAATGTCACGATAGAATCGGAGGAAAAATGAGTGAGGCGTTTAACAAACATTTTTCTCTGTGTTTATTAAGGAAAGGTTAGGTAAAGCACCTGACTGTGATCCGATTTTCAGTGGGGATGAAGAAAGTAAACTATCTAATATCAGCATTAGTAAGGTAGAAGTAGTCAAGCAGATTGAAAGACTTAAAGCTACAAAATCCCCGCGGCCAGACGAAAATTTTCCGAGAGTGTTTAAAGACTGTAAATTTGAAATCTGCGACCAGTTAACAAAATAATAAGTTGCTAGACACTGGTTTTGTGCCTATCAGCCTATTGCTTGCGGGCAGGCAAACGTTGTTCCGGTTTTCAAAAAGGGAGATAATTCGTCTACATGCAACTAAAGACCAATCAATTTGACATTAGTTATAGGAAAAATGCTTGAATCAATACTAGTTAATAGACTCAGAGAACATATTGAGAAACATAATTTGATTCGTCACTCACAGCACGGGTTCTCCAAGGGTAAGTCATATGTGACTAATCTTCTACACTTTACACTAAAGTATATAAGGCGTCAGATTACAGTAATAGTTGCGGTGTTATTTACCTTGAATTTAGCAAAGCGTTCGACAAGGTGCCCCACCTAAATAAAATCAAAGCCCATGGCATAGGAGGAAAGGTGTTAGAATGGATTAGAGCTTGGATCAGTGACAGAAAACAGTGGGTCACCATAAATGGAGTAAAAGCCAGGTGGGGGAGAGTTTCTAGTGGGGTTCCCCAGGGCTCGGTTCTGAGTCCCTTATTGTTCATTATATACATAAACGACATAAAAAATGGGATTAATATTGAGGTTAGTAAGTTTGCGGACGTCACTAAAATAGGATGCCTAATTAGGTCAGGAGACGACGCCGAGATTCTGCAGGATGATCTTAACAAATTGTTCACATGGACGGTGAAATAACAAATGAACTTCAATATTTTAAAGTTCAGCGTATTAAACGTAGGGCTACACAACCCCGAATATATATATATATATCTTGGACAACACGTTTTTAGAGAAAACTGAACGCGAAAGAGACTTGGAAAGTCTAGTGAATCCTGACCTTAAATCCAGGAAACTGCATTAGCGCAAGGAATAAAGCTAACAGAGCATTAGGTTTCATTGCTAGGACGGTTACGTATAGAAGTGCAGAGGTAATTATCAAACTTTATATCTAGCGTTAGTTAGACCCATCCTTGACTACGCGGTACAGTTTTGGTCTCAATCTTTTAGAATAGACAACAATGCACTATAATCAGTACAGAGGAGAAGGACCAAAATTATACATGGGCTCAGAAAGTTAGTACCCTACGTAGAGAGGCTTAGGTACCTTAACTTACACTTTCTGGAAAGACGCAGAGTGCGGGATGATCTAATAGAAGTGTTTATATGAATCAAAAGCTTAAACAAGGGTGATGCAAACAAGGACATCATGTTAAGACAACAGGGTAGAACTCGCAATAATGTATCTAATCTAAACAAATTTAGATTTAAGAAGGAAATAGGCAAGAATTGGTTTACGAATGGGGTGGTCAACAAATGGAATAGACTTAGTAACCATGTAGTGAGCACTGAAACTATCAGTTGTTTTAAGAAACGGTTAGACAAGTTTATGGATAGGGATGACAGGTGGTAATGGATATGGAACTACCTAGTGTGGGCTTTATGGTCTCTTGCAGTCTCCTTCATTATGTTCTTCAAATCATTTCATTATCACTGTGCTGAGAGCCAGCACATCAACTCTCATGGGCTTTTACCTAATTGTAGTATACAGGAAAGGAGCAACGTTCGTAGGGTCCTGTCTCCTATTCTCTAATTTTCTAACATGGCTAGTGGGGAGTTGTGTGTGTGTGTGATTCACCTTGGTCTTTGGATCACGTGTTGGACTCGTGATCGAGAGCCATTTCCCTCCCGGAAGAGAGCCCAGAGCTCGTATGTCCGATTTTTGGATAATGCTTTGACCTTACACGCACACACACAACCAACTCCCCGCCCACGAGAGTTGGAGTAACGACTCGAAGCGCAGCGATACTAAAGTTATTTTCAGCCCTGGGCAGGATTTGAACCTGGACCGCCGTAGTGACAATCTGGGACTCTACCAACCGCACGCGCGCGCGTGTGTGTGTGTGTGTGTGTGTGTGTGAGAGAGAGAGAGAGAGAGAGAGATCACAACATTACCCATAGATTGGTCATATATGAGCTATGAGCTCTCTTTCGGGAGGGAAATTGCTGTCGATCACGAGTCCAACATGTGATCCAAGACCATGGTGAATCACACACACACAGAAGTGAGAAGTGGACTTTAACATTAAGAAATGTATAACATAATTTGGGGAAGGTAAAAACAGGATATCAGGAGAATATAAAATTTACGAAAAGGAAGTAAAGAAAGTGGGATTTTAAAAACACCTGGGAGTAATCTTCACAAAGGACATGTCCCCTGATAAACAGATAAATAAATTTGTCGGAGAAATCTACAACTTGCCGAGATAACTAGAAATGGCATTTACTTACTTGGACGAAGAAATGGTGAAGAAAATACTAGTCACACTGATAAAGACTGGAGTACGCAGTGACACAATGGTTACCCAGTACTAAAAAGAATATAAGGAAAACTGAAAGAATCCAAAGAACAACTACGAAGATGCCGCCCCCCACACACACACTTGGAACTGTCATACGAAAAGAGACTGTCAAAACAGGAATTACCAGTTCTGGAACAAAGAGAAAGAAATGACTTGTTGACCATCTATAGAATCATGAGAGGCATGGAAGTCCTTGATAGATAAAACTTACTAAATTGGGATACGAGAGCTACAAGAAGACATGGAAGGAAACTCAAAAAGGGCAGTTATAGAAGAGACCTGAAAAAGAACAGCTTTCATCAGAGAGTGGTGGATGTATGAAACAAACTGGACGAAATGACAGTGTGTGTAAAAACTAGGTAAATACACACATACATTCACAACTCGACGGCACAGTGGTAGCGATCGCGGCTTCCACTACGGCGGTCCGAGTTCAAATCACACCCAAGGCTGAAATAATTTCAGTATCGCTGCTCTGCGAGTCGTTACTCTAACTCTCGTGGGCGGGGAGTTGTGTGTGTGTGTGTGTGTGTGTGCGCGCGCGAGGTCACAACATTACCCATAGATCGATCATATATAAACTCTGAGCTCTCTTACGGGAGGGAAATAACTGTCGATTACGAACCCAACATGTGATCCAAGACCATGATGACACGCACACAATATATATATATATATATATATATATATATATATATATATATATATATATATATATACACACACTGTATACATACACACAAATATATCTATATACCGTATATATATATATATATATGTATATATATAAATATATATAGATATATATACATATATATGTATATATATATATATATATATATGTTGATGAAGGTGGAAAAAGAAGTCACGGGTCTAGTTCCGAGTTCTTGAGTTTATTCCTGACCGGTTTCGCTCTATGCTTCTTCAGAGGAATGTGACTCTGGAGTGAAGCTGGCGGTATACATAGTCTGAGTAAGACCGCGTTCCCTCCTTGGAGGTGGGTTACATTTGGTTGTTCAATGGTTTCTAATTTTTAATACAATGGACAATAGTGATAATACAGTATACAATAAATTGTTGTGATGTTATTATAAAACAGCTCCGGTGTGTGTGGAATGTTGATCGAGGGTGTAACAGTGTAAGTGAAGTGAGTGGTGTAAAAATGTGGGAATCCTAAAAAGTGTCATAAGATAACTTATAGTATTAAATAATATAAAGATAAATATCCAGATAAATAAAATGAAATAAAATGAAAATGAAAATATAAATAAATATACAAATACAAATATAATTATAAATAACAATAAATAAATAAAAAATGCGCTTAAAGTGACATGACATCTCATCGCATATCGTTGTGTGACAGAATGTTATCAAAAAATACATACATATACATATATGGTACAGTTTTACATATGGTACTGCAAATAATAAATAAATAAATAAATGGATAATAACATATTTGGACATATTCGGACAGAATAAAAATATAATAATAACAATAATAATAATAGTGTGAAGTGGGCAACGTTCTCTTTGACACATCATTGTATGACCTAAGGTATAGATTAGTTTATACTTAGGATAATAAATTGTAATTAAATTTAAAATGAAGCAATATAAAATGAAACAAGAATAAAACAATGAATTAATAAATAAATGCCTAAGAAATATATAGTAAAATAAAATAAAAATAAAAATAAAAATATAAATATAAAAATAAGAATAAAAATATCAACTTGTCACAATGTACCAACATATATATATATATATATATATATATATATTATATATGTATATATATATATATATATATATATATATATATATAATATATACAGTATATATATATATAAACTCTTGAGAACAAATTATGTAGCTGATGAAAATATGGTAATCGTACGTTTGAATTACCCGCTTGATTTTATTGCTGAATGTATTACTTTATTATTTTATTATATCTAAAAGTCAAAGAGCATTAGGAAAGTTTTATGCTAATTTTTTGTTATAGATATTTACTGAATTTTCTAATAATTGAAAGTGAGATAATTGTTGATATTTTCTGTTGTACTCCTTCACGTCCTTTCTCGTCTTGTGTCCACACACGAGGTGAGTTTCTGTTGATTCTTCAATAGGATTAGGTGTTATTTATGAATTGTATTTAATTGTAATATGAATATGATAAATTTGAAGAGTCAGTAAATTTACAGAGAAACCTATAAAGGTGAGTAGATCGTACTACTGGTTGAAATATATTGTGAATGCATTGTAAACAATATCTGGGATTGTATGTGATGGAGACCACGCGCGATGCATGTTAGTGTTGACGTTTAGTAAGATACTTTGCGACCCATATTTCCTTTCATCTGCTAAGTTAAAGGTGGGTGAAATAAATATTTATTAAGTACATTATCATAACTAGTGATTCGGGTGGAACTTGAAATAAGCGTACCTTCTGGAATGGTTACCGGTAATATCTGTTTATCCGAGTGTCTCGGGGTAATGCGGGGTTAGGGTAGTCTGGTTGTTATAATTAAGCATCCGCTTCCCACAATGACGTATTCGTGAACTTAAGGTGATTATTACAAGCACGCTAACATGTAATGTCTGCATGAAATTGACTGTGTGATTGTAAAGATGGTTATAGTTTATATTAGTTTCTACCACAAAGTTACAAACTAAAGATAATCTTCCATCCTGGGAACACGGCTAGGTTAGGTTAAATTATATTACATTAGGTTGAGGTTAGCTTTGGTTAATTTAGGTTAGCTTTGGTTAATTTAGGTTAGCTTAGGTTAATTTAGGTTAGCTTATGTTTGGTTAGGTTAGATTTGGTTAGATTATGTTAGGTTTGGTTATGTTATTGAGGTTAGGTTATGTTAGGTTAGTTGTACACAAAATTGCAACTCTTGGTCCTCTTGCAGCTTCATGAATTTTAGGGTTGGCAACTCTTCTGCGGCCGAAGTGTGCTTCGCTAAATGTAGCGGATACAGCAAAAAATATTGCGAATCGTTGTTAACGCTGCTCAACAACAACATGGCTATGATTGCGTGAGCCCCCACCACTGTCACCATCAAAGGTGTAATTTATGTATTTCATATATCATTTATGTGTTCTTGTTGAATTTACACCTGTTTTGCAATGCGCATTACTCTATTTCATGCTCCCCACCCAAAAATCCTGGTTTCCCACAGGCCCCCCCCAAGATCGTCGGGGTGGAATGGTAGGCATAACTTTATAAACTAATTTCTTGAAAACTACACATTTGTGACGGAAGTGATGTACACCATCAATCTATACACAACATATCTCACCAGAAACACACAAGCCACATACGAAAATCGGTGGGTGAAACAATTGACCAATTAAATATTAATTTTCAAAATAATAATACATGAATGTAATATCTGATTTGCTTGGCAGAAATAAAAAGAAAAAACTTGCTATGAGCAAATTTACTAATGAACGAAGCTGCTAGGATATGGTATTGATGCCAGTCCAGTCACCATTAAACGACAGCTTTCATGTTGTAGACTGGGTGTTCTCCATTTCCAGGTGACGTTAATAAGCACTGTTACAAAGACAGTAAGGCTTCCTTAGACTTTGAGAGAACACAGGGTTCTGCTGTTGTCTGTTAATTGCCTGAGGTACAATAATAATCAGGTCATCAGCATCTGTGATGACGACCCAGATGATCAGTAGAATTTGAGGTACCTAATTACTAAGCATTGATTAGGTTACATATGTTAGAATAGAGTAATTATCCTTTCATTTCTTTAACCTTGGTACCTATCAAACCAAACATGGCATATCATTTAACTGCCGCCACTTCGTTTGATAGAAAATAGGTTTTAGCAATTTTTTTATTGATTTATGCCAAGAAAAATCACATTACGTTGATCTTATAATTTACAAAATTTTCTCTTGCTATATTACAACTAAAATTCTAAGTTTGTAAAATATATTTGAGTGACCTTGTGAGACTGAAGAAAACCTTCTTGTACATCAACACTGAATTAGGTAAAAGCAACCAAGTGAGAAATTTTGCTATGTATGACTCATGAAAGTGAATTATACCTGTACCAATAGAGGTTATACACAGAACATTCAGAATAGATTATTTTGGTATAATTTTGAAATGCCTTTGTAAAGCCTATCTTTGTCGACATTATAGTGTATAAAATTTTTATTATTATAGTTGTGCACACCCATGGCTATTGCATGACTTGAAATGGTGTTAAATTATTTCCACTATAAGTGGAAAGCAGAAGTGGAGGGATTGAACTTTAAAGTAGTGGGAATGGAGGGATGCATGTGGCACCTGTTGATTAAAGAATAGTGCAAAAAATAGGAGGGCATGTATGAAAGAATGTTCTGGATTGTGTTGAAGTTGAATGGAATATGGTTGCTCCCCTTGACTGCTGCAATTCCATGACTAGCTAGGTCAACATGAAAATGGAATTCCTGATATTTGAGCTGATGTAGTTCTCATGGGATGCAAAAAGTTATTATGATTACAATGCAATTTGAATTATCCATCTAGCTGTCCTAGTTCTCGAGATATTGCATTTTGAATGGAATTAAATCGGGCCTATTTTGTCCCAGGAAATCGGGCCGAAACGTGCGATCTGACTAATTGCCGATCAAACATAAACAATGACAGTTTTTACTGACTGGCACAATTTTATATAAAAATTTAGCATATGGTTGCATTATTTGACCTATTTTCTTTAAGATGTGTGATTTCCATGTAATTTGATCAAAGAATTACATTTTTATCCTCTGCAAAGTTACCCACCACAGCTACGAATAACGTCAAATTACATGAAAATCACACATTTTAAAGGAAATAGTTTGAATAATTCAACTATATGCAATCTATTACACAATAGTAACAAAATAGTGTAGTTTGATACATACCACCAGTGATCATAGATAGCGGGCAGGGCGAATCGTAGCTGTGGTCCGTAATATTACGGAGGATAAAATTTTACTTTCGACCTTTGTTTGAATATAGCAATACAAAATTAAATAGTAATTTTGTAAATTAAAATGTATCAACGTAATATGCAATTTTGTGTGCGGAAATGAAAATAAAAATACGTTGCTACAACAGATTTCTTAAGTAACGAAGTCGTGTACGACGAATGGTACGCCATGTTTGTTGTGGTAGATGCCGACGTCGGAGAAATGAAAGGACGATAAATTTGTCTAAAACTAAACTAACCTAACCTAACCTGTGTTTAATAAATCATTACCTGCAAATTAGATATCATCCGGCTGGTCCTCGTCGTCGTGAGAGACGTTGGCGGGCTTTTCAACCACTCTCTCAGCTTTTGTATGGCTATATTCCTCCAATGGTCGAAAGTAAAATTTTACCGGTTAGGTTAGTTTACTTTACTTTAGTTTAGACAAATTTATCGTTCTTTCATTTCTCCGACGTCGGAATCTACCATAACAAACATGGCGTACCATTCGTAGTACACAACTTCGTTACTTAAGAAATCTGTTTTAGCAACTTTTTTTTATTTTCATTTCCGCACACAAAATTGCATATTACGTTCATACATTTTAATTTACAAAATTACTATTTAATTTTGTATTGCTATATTCCAACAAAGGTCGAAAGTAAAATTTTACCTTACGGAGGATAAAAACGTAACTTCTTTGATCAAATTACATGAAAATCACACATTTTAAAGAAAATAGTTCAAATAATTCAACTATTACACTAATAACATAATAGTAATAAACTTAATAGAGTGAAGTTTGATCCATACCACCAGTGATAGATAAGGTGGCGGGATGGATGTTGACGTTATTCAATAATCCGACCCAATAGAAAAAAACTATTAGTACCACCAATTTCTCAGCTCTTCCGTAACACGCTGCCTTTATTTTGGTATTAGAATAATCCGCGAGACTAGTAGTTTTCGTTCATTTTGGTCAGTTGCCAATACTGAATTTATTTAGCTCATTTTTTACGCTGAAACATAAACCAATTTTCGATTTACTGCTAAATGCAAGCTGCCATGTTTATCTTATGTTTTTATGTATCGACATGTAGCTGATGATGTAATTGTTTGAAATTTACTACGAACGTAGTAAATACACTCGCATAACATTTGTATGAATGAAATTTCCCGCGATATGTAAATTTGGCCGTTTGCATGGCTTGCGCATAAAATGACGCGCTATTGTGCTTGTCATCGACGGTGGCTCCTCTGGTGGTGTTTGACCTACCTACCATCACAATCCTAGAGAGGTAAAAGTGGATAAAACCCAGTCTTGTGTGTGTATATTTAATATATATATATAGATATACATATATAATTCAAGTCTCAGAAGTATAATAAGTTTAAGAAATATCAATAAGTCATATATTAAAAGAAACTATTAAGAGATTATGATTGAGATGATAAAATGTTATTCATTGTGTCCTTGTTTCATGCGTACAAAATTGTTCCATATATATATATAGTATATATAATATATATATATGCTATTAATAACACGGGTTGTGTTCACTTATGCAAAGTAGACCACTTCGAAAAAGAAACTAATGAAGCAGAGCGCTTTTGTATATTACATCTTCAGTGCACTTTTTGCACTGAAGATGTAATATAGGAAAGCACTCTTTGTTAGTTTCTTTTTCTAAGTGGCCTACTTTATATATATATATATATGTGTGTGTGTGTATGTATGTATGGTATGTAATGTATACACATAATTATGAATGATCACTTGAACTAACTGTAGTGAGTAGTAGGAACAACGATCATAGGCATTTTTATTTTGTCATGTAATTCTTAATTTCAAGTGACATTTAGATTTGGATTCATGTTTTGGATTGGTGTGGAATATATCACCAAAGCTATTTCAAGAGTTTATACATCTATATGGATTTCCTCATATCCTTTAAATATTTAGTCTTTTTTAAATTGTTTTCATGACCTCTTAAGCCTTCCCATCACTAATCTGTCACTGCAATCGATCCCCATTAGTGACCTGAATACTTTAATCTTATCATCTTTCTCTTCAATCTTTCAGAACTTTTAGTCTCACTTTTATGGTTTACCTGCTAGGCTGAGGACTACACTACTAATGCACTTTATAGTTTTGGATAGATTAATATTTCTGAGGGAGTTTGTCTTATCAACTCTCCCAAATCTTTCTCCTCTTTTGCATTTGTAATTGGTTAATTTTGGAAGGAATGTTTAGATACTGTCTTTTGTAGCAGTTATTTCTGGTACTTTGCCTTATTGAGAATTGAAATTTATTGTTATTCTTGGCTCCATGCAAAGATAGTATATAGATGTTTTTGTCATAGTCAATAGTCCTTGTTTTTCACTCCAGATTTTTTGCATCTCCTGCAAACATGTTGGCATAGTTTATTGTATTGAGGTGGCTTACATGCAGGGCAGGGTCTAAGGTCTGTTATTTTCTACTGTATTTTCTCTTATCTTTTCACATAAGGAGAGCATACAATAAGGCAACTAAAGCCATAACATGCAGCTGTGTGAATGAAATTGATGACCTTTGTAATTTCATATTCTAGAAAATAATCTAAAAGTGAATTGGTCTTCAGATTTGAGTGGAGTGTATTTGAATCGTGTTTTGATTTGGTGGCTTCAAGTATTGATGTCAACCTAGTGTACAGCACGAATATCAAAAGGAAGCATTAATTGTTTGGTAACTTTTAGTTACTGTGAATTAGTGTTTTCAACAGATGTATGCATCAGTTTAGTATTAATTTTGGTTGGGAACCTACCATTGCAATACCATTCATATTAGTCCTAACTTGACAAAATGTCAATATTATTATTAACCACTTAGGTACAATGATGCCTATGTAGGCATCATGAGGCATGAGTATATACCTAGTTGTATCTTATGGGAAGGGGAGCTATGCTCATGGTGTCTTGTCTCTATCTTGCAGTGTCTAGTTTGCTCTTAAATTCATGTATGGTTTTTGCACACACTTGTTTCAGTTTGTTCTATACATTCACCACTCTATGGAAAGCTGTTCTTTTTCAGGTCTTCTATAACTGTCCTTTTTGAGTTTCCTTTCATGACCCTGTGTATTTCTTATCCCAATTTAGTAAGTCTTCTCTCAAGGACTTCCATGCCTCTCAGGATTCAATAGATGGTCAACAAATCACCTTCTCATTGTTTCAGAATCGGTAATTCCAGTTTTGACAATCTCTTTTCATATGGCAGTTTTGAAAGTGCTGGGGCCATCTTTGTAGTTGCTCTTTAGAATCTTGATTTTCCTTGTATTCCTTTTAGTACTGGGTGACCATAGTGTTATTGTGTACTCCAGTCTTTGCCTTATTATTGTGACTAATATTTTCTTCACCAGTTCTTTGTCCAAGTAGGTAAAAGCCACCTCTATTGATCTTAGGAAGTTGTAGGTTTCTCAGGCAGTTTTGTTTATCCATTCATTAGGGATCATGTCCTTTGTGATAATTACTCCCAGGTCCTTTTTAGTATATTGTTCTCCAGGTGTTTTGTCCATCTATTTTTTATAACTTTTTCACAAATTTTGGCTAGAGTGCTTGTAATTTGTCTGTAATTTGTTGGGTCTTCCTAGTTTCCCCTTTTAAATATTGGTATATTGGCATTTTTCCAGTCTCCTGGTATTTTCCCTTTGAATGAGCAGTTTATTATAATGTATATTTTATCTATTAGTTCATCTTTACATTCTCAGGAGCTCTAATTGATATGTGTTAACAGTTCGGCAGTCTGAGTGTGGGTATGAGGATGCCAGGTTGCCATCTTACAAAGGCGGAGCATGCTGGCAGGGGACCTTTTGGTCCATAACTAGGTCGGATGCAAAAAAATGATAAATAACATGATGATTAATAATGAATAGGTATAGTTAATAAATGGATAAATAGTAAATAATAAATTAACAGGTAACTAATAAATGAAAATCAAGCAAATAATAAAGACTAATAATAGATAAACAGCAGTCACTACAGCATCTTGCTTAGGTGTTGATCTAAATGAATCTTAACTCCTTCCATACGGTGCCGCCTACGTAGGCGGCATGAGGAGCAAGTGGATACGCGAGGGTGCCATATCGACGTCTTGATTATATTTATTGTAGTTGTCCCTGCATAATGCCATACTCTCTAAACTGTCTTCATCACATTTTCTATGGTTATCAAAATTCATGGGTGAAAGAATGATCGATATAAGCGGTGACTATTTTTTAAGGTGCGAGTATTATGATGAGACATTGTACGTCTGGCAGCTAATGCTGCCCGCGAGATTTTGACCCGTACTGAAGTGGTTAAAGCTTCGAACTGAACTACATTGCACTGCCTCTGCAGGAAGTTTATTCCATTCATTAACTACATGGTTGGTGAAATTGTTCCTACCCACTTCCAAATTAAATGTATTTCCTGACAATTTAAGGCCATTAATTCTTGTTGGATTCTTGTGAAAATTTTTGTCACTTTTTATGTCAATTCCCTTTATAATCAAATGTGGATGAACTAATGATTTATATAGCTTATTAACTCCTACAATGTCAGTGGCATATGTCATATGCTGCAATTGTTTTATGGATTGAGCATCAATTTAAAAATGTCGCCAAAAATAGGCATTATGTCTGTTAAAATCTGTGGTAATGACCAAGTAGCCCTATCTATTGGCTATAAAAGGCACCTAATTTTTTTTTTTTTTTTTTTTGCCAAGACTGGCAACCCTGGCAGCAAATTTTCTTAGGTAACTTGAGGTATAAAATCGGCCATTAGGACGTAATTTAGGCGATTCTGATTTACGAAACGAAGTATGAGGAGGTGAAGTTGTACTTCGACAATTAATCTGGTGCTATTTAGTATGTACAGGTAAACGTCGACTTACGATGGCATTAGGTTTCGATAGAGCCATCGTAAGACGATCTCATCGTAAGTCGATCCCCACTCTGTTCCGTGGTCACTGTACCTAGCCTACCTGTATATTAACCACCAGAGATACTGAATATAGCATATTAAACATGTACAGTAGTTTATTTAATTATTTTTATCCTTTTTACCATATTCAAACACTATAATATGTATTTTCAGTACGGAACTTAAATCTTGCGGGCAGCAGCCAATGCCAGCCGTACGACGTGACGTAATAATACTCGCATCATAAAATATAGTCACCGCTTATATCGATCGTTCTCTCTTTCACCCGCGAATTTTGAAAACCACAGAGAATGAATCATTTGAGAGAATGTAAAAACACAGGGGCGACTACAATAAATATAATCAAGACGCCGATATGGCAGCGTCGCGAATCCACTTGCTCCTCATGACGCCTATGTGTGCGGCACCGTATGGAAGGGGTTAAATTATCATGTCGTCGTCATCGTAAAGTCGAACAATCGTAAGTCGCGGCCATCGTAAGTCGACGTTTACCTGTATTCAGACATATAGAACTGGCAATTTTGTAATAAATGTGTAATACAAAATGTGGCCGGGCAATAATGGTGTGATGGATGCTTCCTCAAACTTACCAAAGCAATAAGAAACCACAATCACCTATCCTCCATGAAATTATATATAAAGAAAAAGATACTGAGGAATCAATTTACCATAAAGTGATAAATATCTGCAAAAAAAATCCACAAATTATTTATAATCGAATTTTCCGTAAGTGTCAGACCATTATGGGCAATTGTACATTCACTTGAAACATCATAAATGTCAAATTCCTTCGCTCTGAAATTCTAATGAAGATTCCCTGAAAAAATACGACCTCGTTCAACCTGCGTGAGGAGCAAAAGAAAGTGTACGGATATTCTACCAAACTTTTACATGCATATCTCAACAAAATTGGCCCAATTTCACCACTTCTAGGCTAAGGTGAATCAAAATAAGCAAGATTTGTTGGTTTTACATCATTTTGAGTATTTAAGCAATAAAAAAAATTTTTAGGCACGGACACTGGAGGGGGGAGTATATACAACATTTGCCCGGTGACGTACAGGTTAATTAGAGATGGATTTTTGAAGTCCAAAGATAGTGCAATCTGTCCTAGAATCTTTTGCTTTTTCAGATGCTGAAATACACTGCTTAGATGATTTGAGATCATTACTGATAATTATGCCAAGAACTTTTTCACTGTCCACTTTTGTTAACGAATTTCCAAATAACTTGTAATCATATTTATTTTTACTTATAGCGGAACCTTGCATTTACTTGCTGTGCGCAAGAATTTGAGTAATACTGAAGTGTTTAATAGTTGGACTTCAGTCCAACTATTAATCACATTTTTCCATGGTACATATTACCTTGTTATTCTTGTGTAACAAGGAAAAGAAAAAGTATGTTTTCATGCTAGCTGCAATGTTTGAAAATTTATTTCATGCTAGCTGCAATTTTTGAAAATTGGTACAAGTGTAGGGGTGATGCTGAGAATGGGAGTGGAAAGGTCTTGAATAGAATTCAAAGAGCACTTATGGAATGAATTAGGAAAGTGAGTGTAATGAAATGAGGAAGCTCAATGGAAAGATGTTGAATAGGATTCAAGGATCACTTAGGTGGTTTGGCTTATGGAATGAATGAGGAAAAAATTAAAAAAAAGTATAACTGGAATGAAATTTAGAGGAAGATCAAGAATGAGGTGGGTGGAAGTTTAGGGGGCTTTGGATTTGGATGCATGTGGAATGTTTGTCAATCAGAGAAGAGTGCAAAGATGAGTGGAATTGAGGAGGGTTGTAATTGAATAAAGGGGTGACATGGCCCAAGGGGATGCTCTCTCACATTTGGTACATGATTTATTTTGAGTACATGTAGAATTGGGTTGCTGTATGACAAAACTATAGGGTTGTGGTACCAAATGATGAAGCTAAAAAAGGGTAATTATTTTTTATTTTATATATATATTACTTTCATTTATTTTATTGGTTTATTATAATTTTATTTTATTCATTTTGCCAATTGTGGAAATGCTTTTCCCTGTCTGGGATATTGAGTAAATGCAATAAATATTTTTGGGACTTTGGTGTCCCAACAGACCAAATTACTCTGCATTCATTTATGGTTAGAGATAGCTAATTCTGTTATCACAATTTTGCTATCTATAGATGAAGGGTCACCTTTTTATAAGGGAGGTAACTGGTGAATGCACAATCCCATTCCACTCCTATCCCTCACCCATTGTTTCCCATTCATCTTACCCTCTTTAGATATGTTACATATGACACCACATCTGGGGCAATATTTTCCCCAAAGTTAAAATCTGCACTTTTTCTGTTTTAAAATCCATAAAGATTATTTTGGGGTTGTTTTGGGGGCCTGGAATGTATTAATTATATTTCAATTAGTTTCAGTGGGAGAGTAATTCGTAAAACGAGCTCAGTCATGGAGCAAATTAAGCATGTAAAGTGAGATTCTACTGTATTTGGAGTAAAAGGGCCTTTAGTATATGTATAGATGCATTGTGGACAATTAAATGGCTTAGATTCATTACAAATGAATGCATATGATAAAGGTACTTGATAGTTACTAGAAAGGTGTTGATAGATTTGTCTTTGGTTCTATTGTCATATAATTTTTAACTTTATTTTCAGTACAATGGCAGATTACGAAGAGCCAGAAGAGGTGGTGAGCGCCACTGCTCCCATCACAGCAGAGCTGCCTGAGATTAAGCTGTTTGGAAAATGGTCCCTGGATGATGTTCAGCTTAGTGACATGTCCCTCCAGGTAATACAGTGATTAGATGAAGTAATTTTTTACTATGGTTTGAAGTCTTCCCATAATGTTCACTTAAACATAATTTGTTAATAGTGAGGTGGTTATACTAAGGAAATGAGGATAATTGAACATTGAATGGTTTGGATCATGTATTTGAATCTTTTCGTACTGATCTTGGTTAGTTTACATTCTTGGACTTCTTTCATAGCAGTCTATGCAGTGTATGGTTTCCATTATGTCTTGTGGAAAGAGTCATAGCAAGTATTTGAAAGGGCAGATGTTGAATGTACAGTACAGAATATATGGTTGGAATGAGACATGCAAATGGTGCTTTTAATTTTCCACATTTTTAAGCTTGTAGTTTGAATAGGAACATGTGCAATGAATGAAATACAGTATGTTGAAAGGGTGATTGGTTTTAGAAATTAAACATGCCTCTGATAATAAAAAAGTATTCTTTATATATTATAGTTGATTTGGTTTTGTTTGTGATAATCTTTGGATATTATGTCATAGGGTAATGAAGGAAGGAATTTTCGTACCAAAATTGTTTGCTTGCCCACTAACCCGTTTTAGTTATCTAATGGGAACATTGATCCACAGTTATTTGTTATTGTACATAAGACTTCTTTGCACAATGAACAGGTTTATCTACTCAAAGAATACTTAGCAGTAGATAAATTATAGGAATAGATTATGTGTATATATATATATATATGAATGTCGACTAAAAAAAATCTCGTATACTTTGTCTTGATTTACCATATAAGGTCAAAAAGGGGATTTTTGTTTCTTGTATCCATTGACTAATTTTACTCCTACAGGATTACATTGCAGTTAAGAAATACTATGCCAAGTACCTTCCCCACTCTGGTGGACGCTTTGCAGCCAAGCGTTTCCGCAAGGCTCAGTGCCCCATTGTGGAGAGACTAACCAACTCTCTTATGATGCACGGGCGTAACAATGGCAAGAAGCTGTTGGCGGTGCGCATTGTCAAGCATTCCTTTGAAATCATTCACCTTCTTACTGGTGAGGTAAGTTTTCTCCAAAATTCCATTCAGTTGATTATGTAATTTTTTTACCAGTAGTTTGCTGTCATGAAATTTTATTTCGCTGTAAAGTGAGGGAGATTAGAACTGCTTAACAGAGTTCAGACTTCATAATCATGTGGATCCATGATGTTCAGCAGGGATTTTGTGGCTTGTTTGTACCTCCATACCAGTATTTCATGTTTGCAACAAGATTTGCAAATTAACATTTTACAGCTATGGGTAGGTTCTGAACTGATTACTCTTTGCAGAACCCTGTCCAAGTCATTGTGAATGCCATCATCAACTCTGGTCCCAGGGAGGACTCCACACGTATTGGTCGTGCTGGTACTGTCAGACGTCAGGCCGTTGACGTGTCCCCTCTCCGACGTGTGAACCAGGTAAAACTACCTTGATTTTTGCGACTGCATTTATGCATGGAGTATTAAGGGAATCTTGTTCAACATTCATCTCTATTTTCATGATGAAATTTCATCCAGTTCTGCTACTGAAATTTAAGGAAGAAATTTACCACCTGATCTTTGCAAATATCATTTGATATTGACTGAATGTATTTGTTCATGATATTTATGCTATTTCTCCTCCCCACCAACCCTTCCCCACATTCAACACATCCTCCCAACTTCCTTCAACCACTACAACTGCAGGCTATTTGGTTGTTGACAACTGGAGCTCGTGAGGCTGCTTTCCGTAACATCAAGACCATTGCTGAATGTTTGGCGGATGAGCTCATCAATGCAGCAAAGGTAATTTGGAAGGATTATTATTAATTTATTGCTTTTTGTAGTGAGGCAGATATGTGAGAGCTTTAGGAAAAGGTAGGATCTTTTTTTGGGCCTTTATAGATTTGGAAAAGGCGATAGGGTAGACAGGAAGGCACTGTTGGGGGTATTGCAGATGGGTAGGAGGAAAGCTATTAAGAAAAGTAGAGAGTTTTTATGGGAGTTAGGAGAGCCTGTGTTAGAATCTGAAATGGAGAGAGTGAGTGGTTTGAGGTAAAGGTGGGACTTCACCAGGGATGTGTTCTGTTGCCTTAGCTGTTCAATTTGTACATGGATGTGGTGGTGAGGTAATTCCAAGGCGGCTGGGGAATGGAGATGGTTAAAGGATTACAAAGGAGCATCCTGACAAGGGACCTTTTGGTCTACAAGTTGGATGCAAAAAATTATAATGATGACAAATAGAAATAATTAAATAATAATGAATAGAAAATAAATGGTAAAGTTAGATAAACAAATGGGTAAATAGTAAATGGACAGGTAAGTAATGATAAGAAGATAAATTGTAAACAAACAAAAACAAATTAATAATATAAAATAAAAATGCAGGCATTACAGGATCTTGCTTAGGCATTTATGTAAACTAATCTTAAAGCTTCTAACTGAACTACATTACACTGCCTCTGCAGGATGTTTTCCAATAATTAACTACATGGTTGGCAAAGTTGTTTCTATCCATTTCCAAATTAATTCCATTTCCTGACAGTTTAAAACAATATTTCTTGTCTGATTCTCATTTAGTGTTTTTTTATTTTTATTTTTTTTATTTTTTTATATATATATTATTATTATTCCCTTTATAATTTTAAAGACCTCAATCAAGTTACCCCTAAGTCTACTCTTTTTTTTTTTACGAAAAATAGATTCACGTGTTTTACTTATTTTTCAATGATAGATGGACTTTTGGGTTGAAGTCAAAAGATCATACAATCAGTTCTAGAATATTGTTTGCTTTCTCAGAAGCTGAAGTACACTGCTTAGACGATTTGAGATCGTTACTGATAATGACGCTGAGATCCTTTTCACTATCCACTTCTGTTAACAAATTTCCAAATAACTTGTAATCGTACTTACTGTTATTTTTACCCATGTGCATAACCCTGTGATGGTTTGGGTGGATAATTAGTGTAGGTGCAAGGGTAGTACTAACATGTCTTGATTACAATTATGCACACAGTACTATTTCCTTCTCTCTCTCTCTCTCTCTCTTTATTTTTTGCCATGAAAATTGCTATCAAGACATTGGTGGAATAATGAGAATACATTGATTTGAGGTTATTTTGTACCATAAGGAAAGGAATTGAGTACTTTAAGAGTGAGTTTTCTTATCCATTTTTTGCAGGGATCCTCCAACAGCTATGCTATCAAGAAGAAGGATGAGTTGGAACGAGTTGCCAAGTCCAACCGTTAAGTTTGTAATAAACATAGGTACAATGTATTAGTCTATTCTTATCCTACATGGGGCTTTATTTTGTAGTTGATAACTGTATAGGAAGAATAATACCTAGAAAATTTTGATTAAAGTGAAATTTAGAATGGATGAAACATTGAAGGGATGGGAGTTATAATATAGGGAAGTGACGGAGATCAGCTCTGGTGATAGCTTTGTGAAAGGGTTGTGCTTTGCCGCATTGCTTCTTACCCAGGCAGTGTGGCAGGTGGATACAATCTTCCCTGAGGTGCTGAGGTGGGAGGGATGATTAAGTGGGTTATGGTCATATATGTATATTTATTGATTTGGGAATTTTCTAATAGATATTAGTTGCTTTGGGACCAGGTTGCTAACTTGCATTTGGTGGCAAAGGAGCAACATTATACTTGGGACAAAACCCTTAACCCATTAAACTCCGATTACAAGATTCTTGTCATTTGGTCAAATAAAACCAAAAATCATAAAATGCCAAAATGTTTGATCAACACCAGAGAAATATGACGTCAGTCCTTGCGCGGTCAATCGACTGACGTCATATTTTTCTGATGTTTGATCAAATATTTTGGTGTTTTATGATTTTTTGTTTTATTTGACCAATGACAAGAATCTTGTCATCGGAGTTTAATGGGTTAAGGGAGGACAAATTCATTACTTTGTGATAGAAATCTGAAATCTAAGAAGGCTCATTTGAAAAATTGTGGCAAATTACTATAAGGGTTGTAAAATATTGTGGAAAGTCCTGTGGGTGCCCACTATACCAGTTTAGGTGATATTGATGGCTGCAGGATGCAATTGCTGAAGCAACTTTCCTTTGGATCTCCAAAACTGCATTGGTGTGTTGGAGCTAAAAGTTGTTACTTAGGCTTGTACATTGAAGGTGAGTGGCATTCTGGATTTCTTAGGGAAAAAGTTCTTGTAATTCACAGACTTTCATTAATGGGTTGCTCTTTGTATGTTTGCTTGTTAGAAATTCTTAATTTACTCTTGTTGCATAGACCCTAACCTGAGTAAGTCTTTTTTGGAGATTATGTTCAGACTAGGATCTGAATGAAGTAATGCTCTAGTTTTTTATTATAGTAGAAGGGTTGAAGGAAGTAATATGGGATTGAATCTGTGTTTGAACATATATTTATTGGACTTGATTATTATCCAGTTTGATTGTGCGCAAGCTTAAAGTATTGTCTTCATTTCAGGATACACAGAATGTAGACTGTTCCCAAAACTTGCAGTTGTGTTCCGGGATTTTAAAAGATGACCATGAACATGAGGTGGCAAAAATTATGTGAATGTTGGGATCTTTGGTATGTCATCCTACAAACAGTTTGCATTTGTCAAGTGAAAATGATGTCTTTATATACCTACATTATATGAAAAGATATGATAAAGAAAAAGTGACTGACTTGTATATTATTGATATGTGACAGTTTTTCCATAGATTGCCTTGGAATAACATAAAATTATTTCAGGTTGTGCAAGAAGCTGTCGCACCAAATGCAAATAAGTGACTGCCGCTGAAGATAGTAAACATAAAGGTGAGACAAATAATTTTTCTTGTATATAAAGTTCAAATGTCAAGTAATTGCTTGGTCTGTTCTAAGAAATTGAGAGGGATAGTGATGTCTTGAGATTAACTTTTATACTTGAAGAAGGGTTTGTGGCAAAATTGTTAGGATTTTAAGCAGACCCCAAGTGTAAGATGAATGGTAACTCAAGTTTAATGGCTTGTGTTGGCTTAAGTTAGGGAAGAGAGTTGATACCCAAGTAGTGATAGTAGGAATAACCTCTGAAAGAGGAAAGATATTTCATGCAGAAAATTGACAATGGAAATATACATTTCAAAGATCTAAAGTAATTGTTATTGATCAAGGAATTCAGATGCCCTCTGAGAAAGGAAAAAAAAAAGTGACATTTGGCTAAATCATTACTTTTACCTAGACATGATGAAATCTTATCCAGTTCTGCTACTGATATAGCTTGAAGATGTTTACCACCTGAAGATTTCTACATGGCTGTATAAGTTTTCTTGCAATGCAAAAAGGGTAATACAGAGCTTGTTTATTACAGGGTCAGCAAGAACTTGTGTTGTCATTTATGTAGTGTTCAGAGGTTGATACTAAGTGCACAAATTTTCCTTGGCTGAGGAAACTGCCATCAACCGTAACAAAAGTACTAGTGAATAGTACTGAAGGTTTCACTTTTGAACTGAAGGAGCTGATTGAGTTCCATGTTGAAAGTTGAAGCTCCTGAGGAGAAAGGAATACTGGTAAGTAGTGATCATATTGTTTTACTTGTGTACAAAGGTTATGATGCTTTTTTTTACCTACATTTGAGGATATTGAAAAAACATAAGATTCTGAGTGTTGCCAAAATGTTGTTTTTGTAGATGTTATCATAGGATGATTGATACAAATTTTTAATTTTTTCCATACAGTGTTGTAAGGGAATACAACTGTTGAAAGGACATGAGCCATGTGGGAAGAGAACTCAAGCTCTAGACAAATTAAGGAGACAAAACAGGAAGCCTTTACTTGTGATTTAAAGTAATTAATATTTCTATTCTTCTGCACATAGCATTGTTCAGCTGTTATGAATATATTGCCTTTTATATTTTGCCAAAAATAATGAAATACCTTCCAGTTGTGCTACTGATTCTGCATGAACAAGTTTTACCACCTGAGGAATATTACATAGGTGTACAAGTATTCCATTATGTTGCAAAAGGTAATGTAGGATTTATATGTTACAGGGTCAAGTATGTGATCATGATTAGTTAAAACTGCTGCAATCAGCATGTCTGCAGATGCCACAAATTTTCAATGGTTTCTTGTTGAATATCCACTATTGTGTTGAGGACTGCAGTAAACCCTCCAATAGATTACAGGTATGTGTGTGAACTAAAGTAATGTAGATGTGGGTTACATTTTTATACTCGATGAAGGGGGTGTGGGTAAGGGTGAAAGAAAGGTGTGAATGGAGTGGTAAATAGATGAAGTAATGTGGCCCAGACAGATTTATTTTTGTTTTTGTACACGTAGAGAGTGTTAGAGATGGCAGTAAGAGAAAGATAGGTAAAGTCTTTTAGGGAGTTGCTAGATGTGGAAGAGGATAGGGAGGGAAAGGTAGTTGCAATGGGAAACACTAAGAAAATGACTGATGAATGAGGAAAATGGAGGAGAAATAAGGAAGGATGAAGTGAAGATAGTTAAGAAGATGAGTGCAGGTAAGGGACCTGGGTTGGATAGGTGTCATGCAGAATGTCTAAAAAATGAGATACAGTGATGGACTGGCTGGTGAGGTTGGTTGTGAGAGGGTAGATTGCCAGGGGACTGGAGGAGTGCCTGTATAGTTCCACTTTACAGGTGAAAAGTGGACAAGTGTGAGTGTAGTAGTTTGAGTGTAGTTTAGAAGGCTTATGGGAGAATTAATTGAAAAGATTGGGAGAGGAACAGAGGGAGTGATTGGTGAGGAACTGTGATTTTAGGACAAGTAGGGGTTGTATAGATCAGATTTTTGTGGTAAGACTGGTATGAGGAATTTTTAGGAATAGGTAAGGATGTTTTTTGGGCCTTAAGGATTTGGAAGAGGCTTATGTCAGGGTAGACAGGAAGGCACTGTGGGAGGTATTTTAGATACATAGACTAGGAGGAAAGCTTTTAAAGAGCAGTCGAGTTTTTACGAGAGTAGTTGAGCTTGTTAGAATCGGAAATGCAGAGTGGGGGTTTTGAGGTAAAGGTAGGATTTTGCCAGGAATATGTTATGTTGCCTTGTCTGTTCAATTTATATATGAATGGGGGTGGTGTGAGAGGTAAATGTAAGGGTGATGGGCTGGCGATTGGAGATGGTTAAAGAAAATGGAGAAAGTAGGAGATAAGCCAGTTGTTGCTGGCTGATGACATTGCACTTGTAGCATGATCAGAGAAAGTTAGTGTCAGAGTTTAGGAAGTTGTGCAAAAAAAGGAAGTTGAAGATAAAGGTGGGTGAAAGGAAGGTGAGATGGACAAGAGGAGAAAGTGGCAGCAGACTGGAAGTGAGTATTAAGGGAGAAAGACTGGAGGAAGTGGATATTTTTAGATATTTGGGTTCAAATGTGGTGGGAAAGAGAGGACTGGAGGTGGAGGTAGAGTATAGATTGAGAAAAGCAAGTAAATGCCCAGGGGGCGATTAAAAAGTGTAATGAGAAATAGATATTTGGGAATGGATGCTAAGAGGAGATTGTATTCACCTAGTTGTATTATATGGGAAGGGAGTTATGCTTGTGGTGACCTGTCACCAAGTTTTTTCTTAAAAATGATTGTGCTGACAGCACTGTATGGGGCAGAAGCATAGAACATACAAGAGGAGTGGAATGTGTTTGAGATGAGGTGTCTGAGTAGTATGATGGGGTTTAGGCTGTAGAGAGTGCGAAATGAGGAAAGCGGAGTTGGAGAGGGAGTTGAGAAGTGAGGTTGATGAAAGAGTATAGGGATGGTTTGGACACATGGAAAGAATGAGTGAAGAATAGTAAAAGAGGTGTGTTAACCCATTAAACTCCGATGACAAGATGTCTTGTCATTTGGTCAAATTAAACAAAAAATCATAAAACACCAAAATGTTTGATCAAACACCAGAAAAATATGACTCGCTCGCGAGCGAAGCGAGGAGGACTGACGTCATATTTTTCTGGTGTTTGATCAAACATTTTGGTGTTTTATGATTTTTTGTTTTATTTGACCAAATGACAAGACATCTTGTCATTGGAGTTTAATGGGTTAACCTTAGTAGAGGTGAGTCATGTGTACCCTCTCTTCTTACCCATAAAGAATTACCATGATGTGTTTTTTACCTACATTATTTGAACATAATGAAACTTCAATAAATCTGAGGAATACCAATATCATAGTTAATTTTGTACCATCTTTATGATGAGTAACACATTGTAAATTATTATTACAGTGTGATGAAGCAAAAAAATAATGCAGCTGTGTGGATCCTGACTACATGCTATGTTATGAGAGAAATATGCTTCCAGAGCAGAGATTTTGTTGAAGGACATGTAAGTTTTCTTATCAAAAGATGTTTTGCTTTATGTATGTGAGCTAATACATATGTGCATGCTGTCAACACCATAAATGATGAAAACTTATCCAGTTCTGCTACTGATATTACTTGAAGATGTTTACCACCTGAAAAAAAATTGAAGTTATTGAAAGGCTTTCTAAAATTTTGAAGATAATGTAGGATTCTATTGCAGATCCATAGATAATGTGGTTGGGATGTCAAATTAACTCCAGCAGTTGAGATTTGTAGTAAATGTAAGGTAAGATGTTTTTATTCATTAGTTCATAGTTTTAAGTCTTATTTTTTTATTTATCATTACACTTCAAATGTGAAATTATGCACATACTCGCAATGAAGAGAGTGGGGAGGGAAAGGGAGTAGGGAGATAGGGTGGATGAAAGAGTAATGGGATGGTTTGGACACATGGAAAGAATGAGTGAACAATAGTAAAAGAGGTGTGTTAACCTTAGTAGAGGTGAGTCATGTGTACCCTCTCTTCTTACCCACAAATAATTACCATGATGTGTTTTTTACCTACATTATTTGAACATAATGAAACTTCAATAAATCTGAGGAATACCAATATCATAGTTAAGTTTGTACCATCTTTATGATGAATAACACATTGTAAATTATTATTACAGTGTGATGAAGCAAAAAAATAATGCAGCTGTGTGGATCCTGACTACATGCTACGTAATGAAAGAAATATGCTTCCAGAGCAGAGATTTTGTTGAAGGACATGTAAGTTTTCTTATCAAAGATGTTTTGCTTTATTTATGTGAGCTAATACATATGTGCATGCTGTCAACACCATAAATGATGAAATCTTATCCAGTTCTGCTACTGATATTACTTGAAGATGTTTACCACCTGAAAAAAAAATTGTAGTTGTTGAGAGGCTTTCTAAAATTTTGAAGATAATGTAGGATTCTATTGCAGATCCATATATAATGTGGTTGTGATGTCGACTTAACTCCAGCAGTTGAGATTTGTAGTAAATGTAAGGTAAGATGATTTACTCATTAGTTCATAGTTTTAAGTCTTATTTTTTTTATTTATCATTACACTTTTTTTATTTATCATTACAATTTTGAAAGTAATAAAAAGATGTTTTGGAAAGAAATTAAGAGGGGAAGAGGAGGCGAATCAAGTAGAGAAGAAAAGGTAAAAGGTGCAGATGGAGAGATGATAATGGAGGAGAAGGCAGTAAGGGGAAGATGGGCAGAATATTTTAGGGAGTTGCTTAATGTGAAGGAGGATAGGGAGGGAAAGATAGCTGCAGTGGGAAATGCTAAGAAAATAAGAGTGATGAGTGAGGAAAATGGAGGAGAAATAAGGAAGGATGAAGTGAAGGCAGCAGTTAAGATGATGAAAGCAGGTAAGGCACCTGGTCTGGATGGATGCCATGCAGAATGTCTTAAAAAAGGAGGTATAGTGATGGTAGACTGGTTGGTGAGGTTATTTAATGTTTGCTGGAGAGAAGGTAGAGTGCCAGAGGACTGGAGGAGTGCGTGTATAGTTCCACTTTACAAGGGAAAGGGGGACAAGTGTGAATGTAGTAGTTTCAGAGGGATTAGCTTGTTAAGTGTAGTTGGGAAGGCTTATGGGAGGATCTTGATTGAGAGGATTAGGAGAGGAACAGAGGGAGTAATTGGTGAGGAACAGTGTGGGTTTAGGACAGGTAGAGGTTGTGTAGATCAGATTTTTGTGGTAAGACAGATATGTGAGAAAGCTATAGGTAAGGGGAAGGATGTTTTCTGGGCCTTTATGGATCTGTAAAAGGCTTACGACAGGGTAGACAGAAAGGCACTGTCGGAGGTTATGCGGATATACGGGATAGGAGGAAAGCTTCTGGGAGCTGTCAAGAGTTTTTATGAGAGTAGTAGAGCTTGTGTCAGGATTAGAAATGGAGAGAGTGAGTGGTTTGAGGTGAAGGTGGGACTTCGTCAGGGATGCGTTATGTCACCCTAGCTGTTCAACTTATACATGGATGGGGTGGTGCGAGAGGTGAATGCAAGGGTAGTGGGTCAGGGATTGGAGATGGTTAAGGAAAATGGAGAAAAGTGGGAGGTAAGCCAGCTGTTGTTTGCGGACGACACTGCGCTTGTGGCAGGATCGGAGGAGGGATTGAGGAAGCTGGTGACAGAGTTTGGGAGAGTGTGTGATAGAAGAAAGCTGAAGATAAATGTGGGTAAAAGTAAGGTGATGAGATGTACAAGGGGTGAAAGTGGCAGTAATCTGGAAGTGAGCATTAAGGGAGAGCAACTGGAGGAAGTGGATAGTTTTAGATATTTGGGTGCAAATGTGGCAGGAAAGGGTGGAGTGAAGGTGGAGGTAGAATGTAGATTGAGAGAAGCAAGTAAATGCCTTGGTGGTTTAAAAAGTGTAATGAGGAATAGGAATCTGGGAATGGATGCTAAGAGGAGACTGTATGAAGGAGTGATTGCCAACAGCACTGTATGGAGCAGAAACATGGAACATGAGAGAGGAAGAGAGAAGGAACTTGAATGTGTTTGAGATGAAGTGTCTGAGAAGTATGATGGGGGTTACTAGGCTAGATAGAGTGAGAAATGAGGAGGTGAGGAGGAGAATAGGGGTGGAAAGGGAGTTGGGAGATAGGGTGGATGAAAGAGTATTAGGATGGTTTGGACACATGGAAAGAATGAGTGAAGAAAGACTAGTAAAGGAGGTGTGGAAGGCAGATGTGGAGGGAGTGAACATGAGGGGACGTCCTAGGATGAGATGGATGGATGGGGTGAAGGGGGCTTTGGGGAAGAGGGGAATGTCGGTTGAGGAAGGACGGGAGAGGACAGAAGACGGGTGAATGGAGAATGGTTGTACAGGTAATCCTCGTTTTACGCGGGTTCACATTACGCGATTTCACATTAAAGCGGTGTCCAAAACTAGGGGGTATTCCTCACATTACACAAATTCCTCAGAGTAACGCGAAATCCGGAAAGTTAAAATACGCGGGCTGCGATTTAGTTCCGTAAGGCAGCCGCTAGGTGACGCTAGCCAATTCCAGCCTCCGCATCCCTCTCGCCACCAAGCTCATTGTTTACCAACGCTTCGTTGTGTCAGCATCTCATGTGTATACAGCATAGACGACAATGTAGCCAAGGCCAACGTTAAAAGTCTGCGTCTAGCACAGCAAGTTGGCTTCGAGGATTTGGAAGAGGAGGACATCGACAACTTGCTTCAGTCTCACACACAAGAGCTCTCCAATGAAGATTTGTTTGACATCGAGAAAGAGAGAGTGAAAATGATGGAGGAGGAAGAGGAAGCAGCAGCAGCAGCAGCATCACCAGGACCACAGCGAGCCCTCACAGCTGCCAACTTGTCTGAGTGTATGGACTCGTTGATGCATGCAATGAGGGTCATAGAGGAGAATGATCCTAATGTCGAGAGGAGCAGCACCATCATACGACGTGTGATGGAGAACATGGCTTGCTATAATGCTATGTTAAAAGAAAAACAACAAAAGACAAAACAACAGCCGATCACAAACTTCTTCCGACAACGCACACCAAGTCAGCTAACCAGCGAATCGGAGACAGGCACCGAATCGGAGATGGACGCTCCCGATGACCCTGCCGCCCCTGCCTCACCACAAACATCACACACACACACCGAGTCCGATATAGCGCGCAGTGACACGTCAGGGGGTGAAGCCTAGTTAGGAATCTACAATAGTACACAGCGAGCGGTGAGTGTTGTGTTGTTGTCAGTATGGAAACGTGTGAGAGCAACATCTCAGCTTGCGGGATGGTTTCCTGACCCATGATATTTTTCATTGTCCAAGGGTAATTTTATTTTCATAAAAGTAAAATAAAAATGAATGTAGAAAAAAACTTGAAAGAAATTTATTCATCCTTGAATCGCAATAAGCTGCCACTACAACAACAACAACAGCGTGCAGATCAGCAGAGGGACGCTACTTATCAAGGCGTAAAGGCCAATTAACCCGTGATCCCATATGTGGTGGTAAATCAACAACAACAAGGCAGGTCAGAGGTTATATGCTTAGCTCGTGGCTCAGCTGCAGGAAGGATTATGGTATTGGAAACACTTGTAACAGCAAAGTAGTGAGTTTAATTCCTCACATTACGCGAAATTCACATTACGCGCTGCCTTTTGGAACGCATCTAGCGCGTAAAGTGAGGACTACCTGTATATGGAAAATTTTGTGATGCATGAGGTGGATTGGACGGGGGAATGGGGGTGAGGTAGTGTGTGTGAGCAAAAATTTTTTGACGCAGCCCGAAGGGATTTCTCCCTGTCCTCTCCTTTATATGGGGGGACGGAGAGGTGGGGTCGCCGATTTAATGAAGCGGCCTTGCTGTGGATGTACTGTGTCCTGCGACACTGCTTCTGACCCAGGGCAGTGGACAGGGTGCAGGGATGACCTGTCATCAAGGAGGTGCTAAGATGGGAGGGAGGGTGGAAGGGTGTGGAGTGTTTTCGGGGATGAAATGGATGGGAATGTTTTTGTGCCTTGTCCTTTTTGGCTACCCCCTTGGTAAGGGGGAAAAGAGCCTTGGTATATGTATGTATGTACACTTAAAACGTGAAATTATGCACATATTCGCAATGAAGAGAGTGGGGATGGAAAGGGAGTTGGGAGATAGGGTGGATGAAAGAGTAATGGGATGGTTTGGACACATGGAAAGAATGAGTGAAGAATAGTAAAAGAGGTGTGTTAACCTCAGTAGAGGTGTCTTGTGTACCCTCTCTTCTTACCCACAAATAATTACCATGATGTGTTTTTTACCTACATTATTTGAACATAATGAAACTTAAACAAGTCTGAGGAATACCAATATCATAGTTAATTTTGTACCATCTTTATGATGAATAACACATTGTAAATTATTATTACAGTGTGATGAAGCATAAAAATAATGCAGCTGTGTGGATCCTGACTACATGCTACATTATGAAAGAAATTTGCTTCCAGAGCAGAGATTTTGTTGAAGGACATGAAAGTTTTCTTATCAAAAGATGTTTTGCTTTATGTATGTGAGCTAATACATATGTGCATGCTGTCAACACCATAAATGATGAAATCTTATCCAGTTCTGCTACTGATATTACTTGAAGATGTTTACCACCTGAAAAAAAAATTGTAGTTGTTGAGAGGCTTTCTAAAGTTTTGAAGATAATGTAGGATTCTATTGCAGATCCATAGATAATGTGGTTGTGATGTCAAATTAACTCCAGCAGTTGAGATTTGTAGTAAATGTAAGGTAAGATGGTTTTATTCATTAGTTCATAGTTTTAAGTCCTATTTTTTTTATTTTTCATTACACTTCAAATGTGAAATTATGCACATACTTGCAGTGAAGAGAGTGGGGATGGAAAGGGAGTTAGGAGATTGGGTGGATGAAAGAGTAATGGGATGGTTTGGACACATGGGAAGAATGAGTGAAGAATAGTAAAAGTGGTGTGTTAACCTCAGTGAAGGTGTCTTGTGTACCCTCTCTTTTTACCCACAAATAATTACCATGATGTGTTTTTTACCTACATTATTTGAACATAATGAAACTTATACAAGTCTGAGGAATACCAATATCATAGTTAAGTTTGTAGCATCTTTATGATGAGTAACACATTGTAAATTATTATTACAGTGTGATGAAGCAAAAAAATAATGCAGTTGTGTGGATCCTGACTACATGCTACATTATGAAAGAAATTTGCTTCCAGAGCAGAGATTTTGTTGAAGGACATGTAAGTTTTCTTACCAAAAGATGTTTTGCTTTATGTATGTGAGCTAATACATATGTGCATGCTGTCAACACCATAAATGATGAAATCTTATCCAGTTCTGCTACTGATATTACTTGAAGATGTTTACCACCTGAAAAAAAAATTGTAGTTGTTGAGAGGCTTTCTAAAATTTTGAAGATAATGTAGGATTCTATTGCAGATCCATAGATAATGTGGTTGTGATGTCGACTTAACTCCAGCAGTTGAGATTTGTAGTAAATGTAAGGTAAGATGTTTTTATTCATTAGTTCATAGTTTTAAATCATATTTTTTATATTGTTCATTACACTTCAACTGTGAAATTATACTCATACTCGCACATCAACACCACTCTATGAGGGGACTGGCCATGGCACAGCACACATGCACTCCACACCTATCCCACATACATACATATATCAGGTTTTTTTCCCCTTACACAGGGGGTAGCCAAAAAGAAAAAGGCATAGAAACCACTTCCACCCATTCCATTCCCTACATATTCCACTCCCCTCCACCCTCCTCCCTCCCTCTTATCTTGGCACCACCTGGATGACCTATCCCACACCCATCCAAAAACCATCTGTTGCCCATTCCATCTCTGCTACTTGTGTATGACTATCCCTGTACCTTGTTCACTGTTTGGATCAGAGGCAGTGCAGCAAGTCAGTACCCTCAGAAAGACCTGACAGCTGAAGCTGCTCCACCCTCACTACTTCATTCTCTGGTAACCCCTGCCTTCCATCCACATGAGAAAACACACAATAGGCAAAAACCCTGCATCAGTTTCCCCTTTATTCATCACCCAATTCACACCCACCCCTACCTTCCTTTCCTGCTCAACAGACTCTTGCACAAATATGGATAACCTTTGGCTATAGTACATTGGTGCTGCCAGTTTCTCACATAGTTGACCTTTTTTGCTACTAATGGAAAGAAATGTTATAACTTGGGTGTAAATAAATAAGTCATGAATTTGCCACCACCTTATAAGGGGGAAAGGGCTTTTTGTTTTATGCATGTATAAAAAATTGTTGACGAGAATCTATGAAGATAATGGAGAAACAAGAATGGTAGGAACATAGGTTGTGGACAGCCAGTCGTTGTACCTGTGAAGCCCTAATGTCAAAACCAATCTGGAGGATGGGCTGGAGAGTGAGTTAGTAGTAATGAAAGAGTAAGCAATCAAAAGTGTGTAAGTGAGAAGGAATGAGTGCACTCACGAGATCTATGAGGTAAACAAGCAAAAGTGAATAATTGAGTGGACAAGAGAGCAAGCAAATGAGTGAAATTGAGAGCAATTGATTAATTATAAGCAAATAAGTGAGTGGAGGGAATGAGTGCACAAACAATAAGCAAGCAGAAATGATTGATGACAAGTGAGTAAGCAAGTGAGAACTTAGAGCAATTAAGTGAGCAAGTAAGAATGGATGCTAAGACGAGGTTGTACGAAGGAGTGATTGTACTGACAGCACTGTATGGGGCAGAAACATGGAACATAAGACAGGAAGAGAGAGGGAGTTGGAATGTGTTTGAGATGTGTCTGAGAAGTATGATAGGGGTTACTAGGCTGGATAGAGTGAGAAATGAGGTGAGGAGGAGAACGGGGGTGGTAAGGGATTTGGGAGATAGGGTGGATGTAAGAGTATTGGGATGGTTTGGACACATGGAAAGAATGAGTGAGAAAGAGTAGTAAAAGAGGTATGGAAAGCAGATGTGGAGGGAGTGAACATGAGGGGGCGACCCAGTATGAGATGGATGGACGAGGTGAAAGGGGCTTTGGGGAAGAGGGGAATATATGTTAAGGAAGGATGGGAGTGGACAGATGATGGGTGAATGGTTGTGTATGGATGATGCGATGCATGAGGTGGAATGGGTGGGGGGATGGGGATTCCTCCCCATCTTCTTTTGCATGAGGGGACGGAGCTGGGGGGTCGCCAATTTAATGAAGCGGCCTTGCTGTGGATGTGCTGTGTCTTGCGACACTGTCTCAGACCCAGGGCAGTGGACAAGAAGCAGGGATGACCCGTCATCCAGGAGGTGCCAAGATAAGAGGGAGGGTAAAGGGTGGAGGGGAGGGGAGTGTATTTAGGGATGGAATGGGTGGGAATGGTTTTTATGACTTTCTTTTTGGCTACCTCCCTTGTAAGGGGGAAAAAAGCCTTGGTATAGGTATATGTATGTACATGTACATTGTGTGTGTGTGTGTATATATATATATATATATATATATATATATATATATATATATATATATATATATATATATATATATATATATATATATATATATATATATATATATATATATATATATATATGCACTTTAGATAACTGATAATAGAAATGTCATACCCAAAGTTGTGATAGTGGAGGGTTTATTGTATAGGACAGCAATCTTACATGATGAAATCTATCCAGTTCTGCTACTGAGTTTCTTGAAGACTCTTACCGCCTGATGCAGAGTAGCCAAAAGACAAGTTGGTGTTGGTAGAACGAGAGATTGATATGGTATTTTTTTCCTTCTGCAGGAATCTTATGATGTTGAATGAAACGAAGGTTCCTGTGCATCAGTGATAAGTGCTGCCAAAAACCAAGATATGTATTGTACAATTCTACCAAGGAGTGCAGAAACTCCCATTCTGATGTGGAACTGGTAAATAATTCTTTGGTGTAGATAATACTAAGGCTGGAGGGAGTGGAGAGATGTGTATGAGGTTGTATGTGGCTGTGAATGGAAGACTGGGGAGGGGATGATATTTAGAGGAAGGAGGTAAATTTCAGTGGAATGTGGTTTTTCCTACTTGCTGTTTGGAGCAGAGACTGAATATAGGGGGTGGGAGCAGAATTTAAGGTCGTGACTGTTTATGAAATGAAGTTTTGAGAAATAGGTGTTACAAGAATGCATTGAGTGAGAAGTGGAAGTGGAGCAGTTCATGATGCGAGAAATTTCTGCTATGATTACTTCTGAATTTGTACTTCTTGTATACAAAGGCAATGATGCTGCTGTAGTAAGTCTAAAAATGTGAATGGTTTGCTCCTTGTCCACTGGAATATAGGTGCCATCCTGGAGGGCTTAGCATGTGATTTACCTTCCCTTTACATCAAGATGGGCACTGCCTCATTGCATGAAATTAGAACAGTTGTGATTTGTGTGGTGTGTTGGAAAAGCCCATCCACAACACTACAAACAACACATTGAATAATGTTGGCATTGCATGAGGTTCAGTGTGGATGTACCTTAAGAATGAGGTAGATGAATGGGACATACGATAATAAAGGTGTCTGTTGGGGAAAGAAGGGGGATAGGTTGAATGAAGCTGTAAATGGATGAGAAAATGCGACCCAAACAAATTTCTTCATGTCTGTTCTGTATATTTCTTGAATGGGTGATGGGGGTGGGCTCTGTAATACAGTTTAAGCTGTTGGGACCTGGTGTGTAGGCATGTCTTGCTGCAATGCCTCTGACCAGAGCTAGTGTGGCAGGGGATGGTGATGACTCGTCTTCATCAAGCTAAGATGAGAGGGACAATGTGTGGCTATTTTGGTTGGATGTAAGAAGTAGGATGGATGTATGGTTTGGGGATGGGCATTTTGGTATGTATGTAACTATAGGTTGCATTAGGAAAGCCAGTGTGGTCCAATTTAGGGAATGGAAGAAAAAAAAATTTGGTAGCAAAGTATGTGTGATCATATACTTGAATTAGATTTTAATAATCATGATGAAATCTTATCCAGTTCTGCTACTGATTTCTTTGAAGAAGATTTACCACCTGATGCATAATGATGCTTAATAATCTAGATATTTTTACATCATAAGAATTTAACAAAGGTTTTCCTATCCACAGGGTATTTGGTGGTGAGGAGTCTGTGGAGGATGTTCTTGCAGGATGGACAGGAAATTCCATTTGTGTTGGTGACTGTTGTGGGACTCCATTGTATCAACACCCAGCTGGGTGGTATACAATTCTGTCAATTTTTTTTCAAATCTGAATCCTGGGGATGGTATTTTGTGCAGAGAAAACATTGTTCATTTTGTAAGGGTCTGAGTAGACATGAAAAGATATTGGTGTAGATGGTAAGGAAGTTTAATATTTCACTTTGCTTCCATTACTTTCTAGTAACCTTAGTTCACTTCCACCCCTACATGTAACTCTTCATGCATAAAGTTTTCCACTTCTCCATTCTCTCAACACTGCCACCCTCTTTGCTTATACATCTTGTCACCTTACATTTACTTTCTCTTCTTGCATATCTTCTAAACTTACCACTAACTGCTTCAGTCTTTGTTGACCCAATTACAAGTAATATGGAGGTTCGCTATCTGAGCAGGTAATGGCATTGCAACTTGTGGCGAAGGTCAAGGTGATGGCAGTTCGAACCCTGCTGCCGGTGAGTTGGACCAAGTCCTCTGAGGAGCACCATCCTAGACTTCTGATAGGGGGAGTTTGCGATGTTAAACTGAATCATCACCACCATCACAAGTAATATGCATTGCCCAATATATATACCAAAACTCCAATGGATGGACTTTTTACTGTTCATGTTTTGCTACTATGGGTCAGACCCAGGTAAGTGTGGTGGGTGATAGGGATGGCCATGGGGGAAAGGGCCTTTGGGTATAGCTATGTGCTGGGTAGTGTTGGGGGTTGGGGGTAGACAGGTGACCCATTGTTCATGCCTAAAAAGGTAGATATAATGAATGAGTGGTGGGGTTATACATAGACTGCTACCTCCTGTGTAGAGGGGAAATGCTGTTTGTTATGTATATCAGTGAACACAATCATTAAATGGTAAAGGAGTCTTGACTTTTGTTTGACCTGTTGAAATGCAATTACATTTGAATGATTACCAGATGTTGGTACACATGTGGGCCACAAGATCATTTGGTTTGTCTTAAGCAAATCAGATCATCAGTGAAGGAATTGGCTGACCTGAGTTTCGAGTTATTTTGAAGTTAGGAGTGGTTGGAAAGATGGGCTAATGGACCATATATGCTGTCTGGCAAAGTATCTATAATACAGTAAGTCCTCGTTATACGGTACATATGCATTCCTGAAAACCTTGCCACAAATTGAAATTACTGTGCTGAACCCATAATAACATGTAATAACAGGATATGGCAGATGTATCTTCTCCCTGATCTTTCCCCTTCAAAATATATAGCAGATACCGTATCTGAATTTTTCTTACCATAAATAGAATCCAGGGTAGTAATTACTAAATACCGTAACTGTGAATTTAACGGATAAAGAATTACCATATAAGGAGGACTCCCTGTAACAGGATTGAAAGTGAAACAGTGGAACCCAGTGCTACACCATAAGAGAAAGCTATAAGAAGAGCAGTAGCAGTTATAACCTGTATAAAAAAGATATTGGGTATAGGTCATATAAGAACGAGTGCAACACCAAGATGAATGTTAACAAAGTGGACATGCAGAATGAAAGGGAATATACATCACACATATACCAAGGCTTTTTCCCCCTTACAAGGGAGGTAGCCAAAAAGGAAAAGGCATAAAATCATTCCCACCCATTCCATCCCTGAATACACTCCACACCCCTCCACCCTCCCTCTTATCTTAGCACCTCCTGGATGACGGGTCATCCCTGCACCTTGTCCACTGCCCTTGGTCAGAAGCAGTGTCGCAAGACGCAGCACATCCACAGCAAGGCCGCTTCATTAAATTGGCGACACCCCCTCTCCGTCCCCCCATGCATAAAAGGAGAAGACAGGGAGAAATCCCTTCGGGCTGCATCAAATTTTGCTCACACATACCTCGCCCCCATCCCCCTGCCCATTTCACCTCATGCATCACAACATCATCCATATACAACCATTCTCCATTCACCCGTCTTCTGTCCTCTCCCGTCCTTCCTCAACAGACATTCCCCTCTTCCCAGGCGCGGATCCAGGGGGGGGGGGGCTGAAGCCCACCCCCAAATTTGTTCTTCCATGAATCATTGTAAGGATGTCATTTAATCGATTTTAGTACTTTCTGATGGTTTGTCAGGTCTGGGGGTTAAATAAACTGACAGCATGTGTGCGGTATTTGGGCGGAATTGTGCTGTGTTTGGCATTTGTTTAATTCCATTTATCTGTTTTGTGCTGCGCGTGTTGTAGGGTTGCCAGGGTTGTGTCTCAGTTGCGCTGAAAAGGGATAGAAAGGAGATATACCACATTCGTTGGCCGTTTAACATACCTGTATTGTCACCTATATGATTGTTTTGTGTTGTTGAAGCAATCAATCAAGAAGTATCATTTGCAAACAGTAAGTATTCAGGAATACCACAGGCTTTATAGATATCGTTAATGTAAATAAAAAACAAAATAGGACCTAGAATACTACCTTGAGGTAACCCCATACTTACACCCATTAATCTCGATTTAACACCGTTAAATAAGACAACTTGATTACGATTAGATAAATATGACTGAAACATCTGAAGTTCGAAGTCTCTTATTCCGTACTCAGCCATTTTCATCAATAGAATACTATGATCAACTGTGTCAAAAGTCTTTTTAATGTCTAGAAAAACTGCGGCACATATTTTTTATTAGATAGTCGAGTTGCAATATATTCTTGTAAGAGAGCAACAGGCATATATGCTGAGTGGTTTTCACGGAATCCAGATTGATTATCGAAAATAATCCCATGGTACTCAAGGTAATCTACCAATTGCTCAAGAATATGTTTGATGTGGGCCCATCTTTATGGATTGGGTGTACTACAGCAATTTTTAGGACATTAGGAAAACAACTCTGTTGAAAGCACAAAGTGATTAAATGCATGAGTAAATGAATAATTATGGGAGCAGCAAGTTTAAGGATCTTTGTATTAAAGCAATCATAGCCATTGGACTTATTTTTAAGATTATTTATAATACGCAAAATATCGTGAGTTGATGGTTTTATTAGACTAAATTGTGATGAGACTGGAGTTATATACTGAAGTGGGTTTCCTGGGTCATTTGGCAGCTTAGCCAATAAACTACCAATTGAACAGAAAAAGTTATTAAACATGTCAGCGATCTCATGGTTCAGTTACCTGCCTGTTATTATGAATAAACAAATTGGGAGTATTATTACTTCTCTTTTTATTAATTACTTCAAGAAGTATTGACCAGAGTTTCTTCAGAACCGATGAATTTTCTTCAAGTTTTTTGAGATAGTATTGCTTGCAAGCCGATTTAATTGATGAATTGAGAACATTACGATATCTGATAAAATCGTGTTTATTAAGTTCAGAGTTGCACTTAATGTATTTTTTATAAAGCTTATTTTTTAAATTGATGCATTTCAATAAGTTATTTGTTATCCAAGGTTTGATTGGTATCTTTCTTCTTGATGTTATTTTAGTCGTTAATTTAGTAATTTCTTCATTAAATGTAGTTATCAAACAATTGGCGAAATCATTGTGGTGACAAGTATAATGCACAGTTGCAGTTAACCGGTGAGGTGTAAGCATCTACTTCTATTACTTATTCGTTTATAATATCTCTTGCAATTGTTTAATAACCCAAAGGGAAATTGAATAGTGGAACATCTTTCTATAAAAGAAAATTATTACTTTGACTTGATATCGAGATTACCATGTATTTTCCCAAATGATATTTAATTTAATCTAGCAGTTCTCCACAATGTTCTTCCATTTCCTTCTATAATTTTTACCAGATACCTTACTTGAGATTATGTTTGTGGCAGAATTCTTCTATGAAAATAAGCCTGTGTCAGATATTTGTTTTTTGCTCCTGCCAGGCTGGCAGGTCCAGTGAAATGAAGCGAGCAGGGGAACCCACCAAGATCACTGTATTTTTCAAGCGATGACTTGAATGTGTGCAGATGGATAATGCCACCACAGAGGCAAGTGTTCCGGAGGAAGCCAAGACTGCCGAGGTCCCCCACTCGTCACGTGAAGACGGCACAGTTGCAGTGGCAACTTCTCAAGAGCCTCGACTTGACATTGCTGATTTCGTGGGGAAGAAGGGAACAGATGCAGAGAAGGTGGTCATCATCCATCAGAAAGTCCAGTTATCGAGGCTCTTCCATTCAGCTACGAAGGCGGTCAAAAGAGGCGGTTCCAGCCTACCTGGTGCTCGACATACCCGTGGCTGCTCAAATATTCAGTTTTGAAGAACGGAGGATACTGCGTGGCTTGTGTGCTTTTCGCCAGTGACACAGCCGGGACTGGAGGCCAGACTAGGCTCGGAGCCCTCGTTTTGGAACCCTTTGTCCTAATACAAGAAGGCCCTAGAGGTTTTGGCAAACCACAACCAGCATAGCTACTATGCCGCTGCCATGACCTGTATGGAGGCCTTTCTCGACACCGTGCGTGACCCGTCGAGGGCCATCGACACAATCATTGCCACAACGAGGCAGGAACGAGTTGGAAAAAACCGTCTTTTACTCGTTCCGGTAATCGAGAGAGTTCTTTTTTGTGGTCGCAACATGGTCTCCCTCAGAGGACACCGTGACGATGGCCCTTTCTGATTGGTCTCGCCGTCGCTGAGTCTGTGCTAGCTCACACTGTGGAGCTGAGCCGAGCCCTGCAAGCTCACACTGTGGAGCTGAGCCGAGCCCTGCAGTCCCCTATGGTCGATCTAGTCTCAGCGTATGCTACGATTGGTGATGTGGTGACGCATCTAAACAAGACCCGAGAAGGTGCACTGACCAGCTTCCAGGACATCTTCAAGAAGGCAGTGGGGCTCCTCCACGAGATCGGTTCATCACACGACACCATTCCTGTACCTCGAGTTTGCAAGCGCCAAACGCAGCGAGCGAATTTACCCTTCCAGACAGCTGAGGAGTATTACCGAAGGTCTGTACATGTCCCATTCCTCGACCATGTATTGACTGAGCTACAGATCCGGTTCAGGAATGATACTATTCCTGTTTACTTCAAGATCAAGAATCTGCTCAGCAGTGCTGACGGAGATGTTGCTGCTGTACTGGAAGCGGCAAAGGTTTATGAGGCTGACATCGAGACCTTGAGCCTCGTGAAGGCGGAAACAGAGCGCTGGTATTCAACAACAATGAAATTCGAATCCATTGGAGATGCCCTTGCCCACGCCCAGACCCGAATGTATCCGAACCTGGCCAAACTCCGATTTTTGATCACGCCCCCAGTCTCGAACGCAGAGGCCGAGCGTTCATTTTCAACCCTGAAGCGACTGAAGACCTACCTAAGTAATACTATGGGTCAAGATCGCCTCAACGGGCTGGCGCTACTCGGCGTTCACAATGAAATCAATATTGAAATAGACAGTGTAATCAATGTATTTGCCCCCCCCCCAAAAAAAAAGAAAAAAAAAAAGAAGAGGATGATGTTCGTGTAAGATCCCATGAACAATGCTGTGTGTTATTAATTTAATTTAGATACTTTTATTAACAGGTTCAGAAGTTCATACACGTTTTTGTTTGTATTTTTGTTTTTAAAGCTACTTTTATTTTCTATTACTTCCATGAGTCCATGTGCACTAACACTACGCACGGATCCTGCAATAATTTCTCTCGATGCGAGAGTATACGCATGCCAGTGCCTTATCACTGACCTAGCACAAGTGTGTAACAATATAAAACGAATATACATTCTATTATATATGTCTAAAATACAGAAAAATCTGAAAAACATTAAGTTAAGTATACCTCAGACTTCTGATACATCAGACTACTCAGAGGAAGGAATTCATGTTAGCCCCCCCCAAATTTTTATCCTGGATCCGCCACTGCCTCTTCCCCAAAGCCCCCTTCACCCCATCCATCCACCTCATCCTAGGATGTCTCCTCATGTTCACTCCCTCCACATTTGCTTTCCATACCTTTTACTAGTCTTTCTTCACTCATTCTTTCCATGTGTCCAAACCATCCTAATACTCTTTCATCAACCCTATCTCCCAACTCCCTTTCCACCCCCGTTCTTCTCACCTCCTCATTTCTCACTCTAGCCTAGTAAGCCCCATCATACTTCTCAGACACCTCATCATACTTCTCAGACACATTCAAACTACTACTCTCTTCCGCGACGTCTTTTACTCAAAACCTCTTCAACTAAATATGGAAGGCAGGCACCCTTCGAACCACCAGAAAAGGAACCATCATTATCCCTTTCCCTAAGACAGGCAAAAGACAAAACCTCATCAAGCAATTACTGCCAAACTGCCCTCACCTCTACAAATTCACACAAAAAATATATCATTCCAATTTTCATGGTAACCAGAATGCCCTCTCGCGTCAGTTCCTTAAAGAGGCTTCCAAACTGGCCACGACTACAGACATCCTAGAAAAACAACAACAACAACAACATTGCCAATAAATAACGTGTATTTTTCGATTTGGAAAAAAAATGTAGTGTGGAAATGATGGCTCAAACTTTACCTCCAAGAATTTTTGGTGACTGCCTACTTTTATATTCCAATTCCTAACGTATAGAACATTTCGTGTAGAGATAGATCTCGACTGCTGAAAGTCAGAGCCCATGGCATAAGAGGAAAAGTGTTTTAATGGATTAGAGCTTGGATCAGTGACGGAAAACAGCGGGCCACCATAAATGGTGTAAAATCCAAAAGGGAGAATGTTTCTAGATTTCCCCAGGGCTCGGTTTTGGGTCCCTTATCGTTCATTGTGTAAATAAACGATTTGTACAATGGGATTAATAGTGGTGTTTGTACGTTTGCGGATGACACGAACATAAGACACCTAATTAGGACAGAAGATGCCGAGATTCTGTAGGATCTAAGTTATATATAATAATACAGATTTAAAAAAGAATAAAAATAACGAAAACGACAATACGAAATGAATATCGCTGATAAATCAGAAGATAATCCCAAAGAATTATATAGTTACATTAGAGATAAAAAGGTTAATAGGAATCATATTGGCCCACTATTATCTGCTGACGGTCAATTTGAGTATTTCAATGAAAGTGTGTGATATTTTAAAAACCACTATTTTAGCTTCGTATTCGTAAACGAAACGCCTTAAGATGAACTCCAAACTGAAACCTGTGAAAAGTCTACGGTGAACTTACTACGGTAAATAAATAAATAAATAAAAGGAATATAGAAAAACTCGTGGTTAGTAAAACACCAGGGCCTGACTGTTGGCATTAAAGAATCTTAAAGGAAATTAAAATAAGATTGTTGTTCCATTAAAAATTATGTTCAAGAAATCCATCATATACAGAGATGTCCCAAGAGAATGGAAGCTAGCTAACGTTATTCCCATATTCAAAAAAGGTGACAAAAAGAAACCAAATAACTACAGGCCTTTGAGCTTGACTTCAATCTTAGGAAAAAATATGGAAACTATCATCAGAGATTATATCGAACGCAATTTAGAAAGTGATTGATAAATGAGTCGGAATGGATTCAGAATGAATTGTTCTTGCGTGACTAAATTACTCAAATTCTACAACACAGTTATCTCGAATTATGACAAAAGAAACTATAGATTTGATATATCTAGACTGCAATTTTTTTTTATAGCCCCCACGAAAGACTACTTACTAAATTAGCTTCACACGGAATAAATAGTAGCCTATTAAGTTGGACTAGTAACTGGTTGAATGATCGAAAACAGAGAATTGCTCTATATAGAAAAAAATTCTTGATAGAAAAATGCTACGAGTGGAGTTCCTCAGGGTTCCGTTCTTGGGCCACTTCTATTCATCTATATACTTATAAAATTCTGATAATCTTGTTTGTTATCTTGCTTGGTTGAAACCGTCACCCAGCCAATCAGAAGAGATATGACGTCACGACTGAGGACCATTCAATCAGAAGAGATATGACGTCACGACTGAGGACCAGCCAAGCAGAAGAGATATGACGTCACGACTGAGGACCAGCCAATCAGAAGAAGAGACATGACGTCACGACATCATATGATGCGTAGTGTTCCAAGCAACGACGACATGACGTCAGAATCTTCTGCATTTCACTTCTTATAACAACGTATAATTTAGATTTTTATTTGACCCAACATACATATCTATCTACATATACTTATAAAATTTTCATATTCAGTATTTAAAAGTAAAACCAACTGAATTACCATCTACGAACCGTATAGATCATATGATGCGTAGTGTTCCAAGCAACGACGACATGACGTCACAATCTTCTGCATTTCACTTCTTATAACTAATCAAGTCACTGCCATCGTCTACTGAATAGAGCATTGTGTTAATAAAGATTTTATTGACCATTTTATTAACAACGTAGCATTCAAAATTTGATTTGACCCAACGGATAACGGGTGGTCAAGTAGTACTGTATATATAAATGTCTCCAAATTTGCCGATGATGCAAAACTGTGCGGAATGGCGAATAATCACTTAAATCAATTAGGTATTCAAGAATTTTTAGATAAACTACAGCAATGGTCTGAAAAGTGACTAATGAAATTTAACACAAGTAAATGCAAGGTTATGCACATAGGTAAAAGTAAAAGTACGATTACATTTGGAAATTTGTTAACAAAAGTGGATAGTGAAACGGATCTTAGCGTAATTATCAGTAACGGTCTCAAATCATCTAAGCAGTGTATTTCATCCTCTGAGAAAGCAAATAAGGTTCTAGGACTGATTGCGCGATCTTTTGATTTCAAAAGTCCATCTCTCATTAACAAGCTATATAAATCGTTAGTTCGTCCTCATTTGGAATATGCTGTTTCCGTATGGTCACCGAATCTCATTAAAGACAATGACAGATTGGAAAAAATACAACGGCGAACCACAAAACTGACTCCAAATATAAAAAATAAATCATACGAAAATCGACTAAAACATATGAATCTGTGACACAATTTTCACACTGAGAATCCAACAAGAAATAATGGTCTCAAACTGCCAGGATATAGATTTAATTTGAAAGTGGGTAGAAACAACTTTGCCAACCGTATAGTTAATGAATGGAATAAACTTCCTTCAGAGGCAGTGCAATGTAGTTCAGTTTGGAGCTTTAAGAATCATTTAGATAAACACCTAAGATGCTGTAATGCCTGCCATTTATTTTATATTATTTGTTTATTTGTCTGTTTATTATGATTTGCTAGATTTTGATTTATTATTATCAGTCTGTCAATTCATTATTATTTACTATTTACCCGTTTGTTTATTATTTAACTATACCTATGCATTTATTTATTTTATTATTATTTACATTATTATAACATTTATTTATGTATCATTATTGTGATTTTTTCGCATCTGACCTAGATATGGACCAAAAGGTCTCCTGTCGGCATGCTCCTTTGTAATCCTTTGTAATCTAAAGAAATTGTTCATATGGGCAGTGGAATGGCAAACGGATTTCAGTATTTCAAAGTACAGTGTGTTAAACGTAGATCTACACAACTCAGAAAACAGATATAGCTTATTCTTTTTTTTTTACAGAAAACTGAGTGTGAGAGAGACTAGGGAGTTCTAGTGAGTCCTGACCTTAAATCCAGGAAACTGCATTAGTGCCAGGGATAGAACTAACAGATTAGGTTTTATTGCTAGGACAGTTACGAATAAAAGTGCAGAGGTAATTGTAAAATTCTACCTGGCCTTAGACCCATCCTTGACTATGCGGTAAATTTTTGGTCTGTGACCTATTGGATGGATATCAGTTCACTAGAATCAGTACGGAGGAGAATGACGAAAATGATACATGGGCTCAGAAATTTACCTTGCGAGGATAGGCTTAGGCACCTTAACTTTCACTCTGGAAAGACGCAGTGTGGGGTGATCTAATAGAGGTGTTCAAGTGGCTGAAAGCCTTTAATGGGGGTGATGCAGGCAAGATCATCATATCATGACAACAGGTCAGGACTCGTAGTAATGGATTTAAATTGAACAAGCTTAGATTTAAAAAGGGAATAGGCAAGAACTGGTTTACTAATAGAATGTTCTATGAATGGAATAGACTTAGTAACCCTGTAGTAAGAGGTGGAACTATCGGTTATCTTAAAAAAAGGCTAGGCAACTTTATGGATGGGGGATGACAGGTGGTAATGGACATGGAACTGCCTACTGTGGGGCTTATAGTCCCTTGTAATCTCCTTCATTCTTATGTAAGTCACTTAAGCAATGGTCGCCACATAAGCTAGGAGTCTCACAAGGAAGTGCCCTTAGGCTCGTTTCACACGTATCGACTTTTCGTCGTGCGCCGTCCATAACACATCATACTCTCAAATAACCATGCATGTTTATACGCTTTCACACATGGCCGTGACGTGTGAAAGCGTCCATAGACAGCCATGGTTAATTGAGAACACGACGTCATGTCGTAGACGGCGCACGGCGAAAAGTCGATACATGTGTAACGAGGCTTAGTGGTTTTCTTTTCACGAGCGCGCAAGGGAACATCCCTGTCCTCCCCACCCAATTCAAAGAGGAATGACAGAAGCGCAATAAAACTACAGTCTATAACAAGATCCATCAAAACAGGAGTACCCAAAGGAACCTTCATGATTTCGCCAGGTTCTGTTTGAACCCACTGCCCACGTCGAGTTTCTCCAATGAGCTGTGTCCTCTTATGACTTAATAACCTGAAGACTAAGGATTCCGTTGTTCCTCCTCAGTCATTCTCCATTCACTTATGCAGACGACACCCTACCAGAACATCAAGGCAACACTTTTCTAAGTCATCGAAAGTTCTGTTTTTAGGTTTATCGCTGGCTCCTTTCTTGGGTGCTTCATTTAAAAAATCTGATAGGATTTCCTGTTTTCGAACTGTGATCTCCAATCACTGTTACGTAAAAGTTAGTCCATAGAGATAAGGTGGCAATGGAACGTTAAGGCTTTGAAATATACGGAATTAGGAGATTATCCCTTTGGAATGTCTACAAAATCCTCATACAGAGCAATGGCGTGCTGGGCGTTCTCGTCTCGCTCATGGTACGAATATACTCCTCACCTATCCTTGTAATACTTCTCATATATCTCACATTTTACTCGAGAGCCCTTCCTACTCCCACATAAACTCCCCATTTCCCACCTTTCTCCTTAGACAAAGATATCATAATATATCTTAGTACAGAAGAATCAACACCCTTAAGGAACTATTCATCTCTCCGAACTGAGCCCCATATGCCATAAACACTTTGTGACATAACATCCCAACGGGTCAGGGATATCATGCTACTCTACTCCGTTACTCACTCTGATCAAGGATAGAAGCTAAGGTGAACTGATGCGGACGAAGTACAAAGGCTTGGCAATATATTCCCATGCGAATTCGGATGTGTAACATTGAATCTGCAATATTCTGTCACGTACTGAGCACTTCATAAAGAGGCCCTGAGCTCCTCGTGCCTGCCTCTCTGTCTGTCTGTCTGTCTCTCTCTCTCTCTCTCTCTCTCTCTCTCCCTCTCTCTCTCTCTCTCTCTCTCTCTCTCTCTCTCTCTCTCTCTCTCTGTGTGTGTGTGTGTGTGTGTGTGTGTGTTCGGTGTTTGTGTGTATGTGTCTTCCCTCGCCCTCCTTGGCTATGATATTTTCACACAGACTCTCCCTTTCCTGTTTTTTCTTTGTGAGTGTGCATTTTGTTGCCAATAACCCGCGTCCCTATCCATGGGGACACTATCGCACCGAGGAAATGTTGTCAAAGAAGTGGTTGAAGGCAAGATTGAAGGAGGAGAGAAGCACAGCGATGGAATAGTGGAAGTTACAAGGGACTTGGTCCGTAGAGATGTCCAAGTAAAAGAAAATATCGACTACATAAAATATGCATTCAGTACTTCATACGGTGTGTGTGTGTGTGTGTGTGTGTGTGTGTGTGTGTGTGTGTGTGTGTGTGTGTGTGTGTGTGTGTGTGTGTGTGTATGTGTCTGTGTGTGTGTGTGCGTGTGTGTGCGTGTGTGTATGTGTGTGTGTGTGTGCATGCGTGTGTGCGTGTGTGTATGTGTGTGTGTGTGTGTGCATGCGTGTGTGTGTGTGTGTATGTGTGTGTGTGTGTGTGTGTGTGTGTGTGTGTGTGTGTGTGTGTGTGTGTGTGTGTGTGTGTGTGTGTGTGTGAGAGTTTCCGTGTTAACCTAATTGAAGTATATAAGAAAGATGCGACGCTCGTTAGGTCCCGTGTGTGTGAGAGGGGGAGAGGTACATTTGTACAAACAAATGAGCAAGCGACAAGAATAAGTTACGAAACACATTTTGTTGGGACTGACATAGTGGTCCAGAGACTCGTACCGAAGCTTGGGCCTCCCCCCCCTCCCCCTTCCCCCTCCCCCTTCCCCCCTCCCCCAGCTAGGCAATAATTTAGTCGTTCCAACACAGATGACTAATATTTCTGTCGCGCTGCCCTTCCTCCTTCTCCCTCCCTACCTCGCCCTCACCACTCCCTACCTATTACACCCCCCCTCTCTACCTCTCTTCCCTCACAGAGAAGGGGGAATGAAAAAGAATATTGCATGGCATGTTCAAATGAATAGGGCATATGGCCGTGGCCCTATTGCACTGGTGCCTAGTTTGTGTAGAGGGTACAGAGATGACGCGGGATCTCAGTAAACCGAAGCCTGAACAGCCCAAAAAGTGGTACATAGTAAACTGAAGTTTAAATTGCCTAAAAGATGGTATACGCACCTAGATTAGGGGACGTACTTCTTATTTAGAATGTTAACAACTCCGGACAGAAATTTGAACCAGAACACGTCTTCCAATAGTGAGTCTTTCATTCCTATGTCTACCTCGGAAGGGTCTCAGAAACCAGATTGTTGTGGTTATTAAAAACGTTGAATTAAGACCCCTTGGCTGAATAAAATCGCCTGGCGGCAATCAGAACATAGTAATTTCGACAAAGCGAGAGGCCTATCAGATAAAGTACACGGCTTTCTAATTGAAACGAAAATAAATTATACGGACCATTGACTATACTGTAGAATGTCACTAACTCGCGTTTTGATAACAGCAGGTAAATCCGTTTTAACACTGAGTGGGGAGTTAGGGAAAGTAGAGGATAGTCCATGTCAGTTGGAGACATATCGTGGTGACAGGACTAGTGAGTGAGTGTCGAGAGTGGCTTGTGCATGGAACTCTCACAAGGGGGAATGGGGGAGGTGGCGAGTGTTCCCCCGGAGCTGGCCTTCATCGTGACCTCTCCTACCCCCTTCCCCCCTTCCCCCCTTCCCCCTTCCCCTCTCCCAAGCGAACGTGTCCTATCCATCTTTGTCGACGCTGTCAATGGATCGAAGTCGTCGACGACGACGACGACCGTTGTCGGTTGTGCTTTGAATTCAGATCCCCGAGCCGTTACGTAACCGTTAATTGCCCGCCTTTCGACGGCCCGGTTCAACGATTTTTTTTCCCCTGCAGGACTGTCGGGGCAATTTAGTTCCGTTTATACTTTTTTTCAACTTCACTTTGTACAGAATACGTTTTCGTATGGCAGCGACACCAGTCATGTTACGGAGTTTCAGTGTAGTTTTCGAAATTTACGAAGGTATACACAATAGGAGAGCAAGACCTTTTGGTCCTTCGTGAAGCCAAGTGGGAAACTGAAAATAGAATAGAAAACAAAAATCTATTTAAGTGATGGGAATGGCGTTCCCTTATTTTCTAATAAAAATTTTGTCCAGTTTTTGTATTATTATAATCAGGGTCGTTTGTTAGCTATCCATTGTCAAGTTTCTAACATGAGAATTATTTTATTTATTCATTTATTTATTTATTTATTCATTTATTTATTTTACAATTTTCTGCTATTTTGTTCAGCACCCACAAAGGACATACATGTATCATTTAAAAAAACAACAACTTTCTTTACTGAATAGTTTTATATGGGGATAGTGCACGGTGTCAAACTAGGATTTGCTAGTCAAACTTTCTTCAGACTACATTCACAACCACAGCCATTGTAACACGCTCGACATTCCACATGCCCTTGGCACCATCCAAACAACCTTACCAAACCATATTAAGTTACCGTGACGAGGTACAGAGGCTGTATTAACCTCCACGGGTTAGACCGATGGGTCTGAAGTTGACCATTAAACTTCGTATATTCATCTCAGTCGATGTTATTATCGAAGAGTTGTCTCCCTTGCATCCTAACACTTAACTCGTCCACAATGTTTAGGAGTTGAAAAGGGCGTATGGAGTATTTTGATTAAAAGGGCTAAAGTGGTGTAATCTAAAGGTTTGGGATTTGTTACGTAATGTTTTGTTATACACTGAAATGAGGAACGCTCGGGTTAAAGTATCGGTAATCCTTCATACAAGTGATATGACCTATAAAGATGATATCAAGTTGCTCATTCAGTTTAGTGTCAGCCTCTTTATGTGTATAATAAAATCACTTGACTTCAACCAGAGTAACATATCAAGACACCCAAACATGTCCCATGACATATAAAAACTATACAACTTCAATTTTCATTGTATTAATACAACATCCTTTACTAAAACCACCTATTGTATGCAAACAATTATATACACAAATACACTAAATCCTTATCAACAGAATATATATCTATACAATACTTACAGACCTTGGGGTCAGGTTTGGGTGTCCAGTACAGCAAGTCCTGGAATTGAGGGATTTAGGGAAGCAGTGCTCTTCTCCAATTCCCCAATAGTTTGGGAACGAAGCGGCAACGCTGGCCAAGGGGGTCAGGTCGCATCGGTGGCTCTTGTCATGTAAATCGAGGCCATTCAAAACTATTGCACTCATACAGAGGAACATAGTAATATACGAAATGTTTTGTATGGATACGCATTCATTTTTTTCGTTATATATAGTTGACAGCGTATATGTGTATATAAACATATATATATATATATATATATATATATATATATATATATATATATATATATATATGTATATATATAAACAATTATACACACACATACATATACATGTATGTATATATATATATATATATATATATGTGTGTGTTTGTGTATGTATATATTACAAAGGATTACAAAGGTGGAGCATGCCGACAGGAGACCTTTTGGTTCATATCTAGGTCAGATGCGAAAAAAATCATAATAATGATAAAACAATGAATAAAAACTATAATAATGTAAATGATATATAAGATACATAAATAAATGCATAGGTATAGTTAAATGATAAACAAACAGGTAAATAGTAAATAATGATAAATTGACGTATAACTGATAATAAATGAAAATCAGACTGACAAATGATAACAAAACAAAAACAAATAATATAAAATGAATTATAATCATTACAGCATCTTGCTTAGGTGTTTATCTAAATGATTCTTGAAGCTTCGAACTGAACTACATTGCACAACCTGTGCAGGAAGTTTATTCCATTCATTAACTACACGGTTGGCAAAGTTGTTTCTACCCACTTCTAAATTGAATCTATTTCCGGACAGTTTGAGACCATTGTTTCTTGTCTGATTCTCATTCGATGTGAAAATTTTGTCACTTTTGATGTTGTCATTTCCCTTTAAAATCTTAAAGACCTGTATCAAGTCACCTCTGAGTCTACGCTTTTTTAGGGAAAACAGATTCATATGTTTTAGTCGATTTTCGAATGAATTATTTTTGATATTTGGAATCAGTTTTATGGCTCGCCGTTGTACTTTTTCCAGTCTGTCAATGTCTTTAATGAGATTCGGTGACCATACGGAAACAGCATATTCCAAATGTGGAGGAACTAACGATTTATATAGCTTGTTAATGAGTGATGGACTTTTGAAATCAAAAGATCGCGCAATCAGTCCTAGAATCTTATTTGCTTTCTCAGAGGCTGAAATACACTGCTTGGATGATTTGAGGTCATTACTCATAATTACGCCGAGATCTTTTTCACTATCCACTTTTGTTAACGAATTTCCAAATAACTTCTAATCGTACTTACTGTTGTTTTTACCTATGTGCATTACCTTGCATTTGCTTGTGTTAAATTTCATTAGCCACTTTTCAGACCATTGCTGTAATTTATCTAAATCTTCTTGAATATTTAATTGGTTTGAGTGATCATTTGCCACTCCGCACAGTTTTGTATCATCAACAAATTTGGAAACAGTAGATTTTAGTCCATGGTCTATATCATTTATATATACTATGAATAGAAGTGGCCCAAGAACGGAACCCTGAGGAACTCCACTTGTAACATTTTTCCATCTAGAAGTTTTCCCATTTAAAACAACTCTCTGTTTTCGACCATTCAACCAATTACTAGTCCAACCTAATAGGCTAATATGGGAGTAACGTTAGGTAGCTTCCATTCTCTTGGGACATCTCCGGATATGATGGATTTCTTGAAAATAATTTCTAATGGAACAACAATCTCATTTTTCATTTCCTTTAAGATTCTTGGATGCCAACCGTCAGGCCCTGGTGTTTTATTAACTTTGAGTTTATCTATACACCTTTTAATTTTTTCTTTTGTTATATTTACCGTAGTGAGTAAGTTTACCCTAGACTTTTCACAGGTTTCAGTTTGGAATTCACTTTGAGGTGTTTCGTTTACGAATACCGAGCCAAAATAATTGTTTAAGATATTACACATTCCTTCATTTGAATGTTCAAGTTGACCGTCAGCAAATGATAGTGGACCAATGTGAATCCTAACAACCTTTTTATTTCTAATGTAACTATAGAATTCTTTGGGTATTCTCTTTGGATTGATCAGCGATGTTAATTTCGTATTGTCGTTTTCTTTTTCTTATTGTCTTTTTTAAATCTCTCTGTATTGATACATAACTTTCATAGTCATTAGATGCACCCGAGCACTTATATTTCTTATAAGCCTGTCTCTTTTTAGCAATACTTTTTTCAGTTTCTTTGTCGAGCCACTTTGGGCGAGCCTGATTTGGGGGACGTCTGTCCTTAAATGGAATGTAAGTTTGAATCATCTTAGTGAGTGTATTTTGAAATATTTCCCACATCTGATCTACAGGTCTTTCGTTTAATTTTGCCTCCCAATCTGTAAGCTGAAGCTTATACATATATATATAAATATATATATATATATATATATATATATATATATATATATATATCTATATATATACATATATATATACATATATATTTATATGTATATATATATATTATACGTATATATGTATATATATATACATATATATATTTATATGTATATATATACAGTATATTATACATATATATGTATATATATACATATATATATATATATATATTATATATATATATATACATATATATATATATATTATATATATATTATATATAGATATTATATATATACATACATACATATATATATACATATATATATATATATTCATATATATATATATATATATATATATATATATATATATATATATATATATATATATATATATATATATATATATATACATAGTTAGATGGCATTTTATCACTCGTCATTTAATCACTCGACACATCATCATACGATTTTTAATCATGCGTAAGATCATCAGACAATTTATCACCTGACATTTCATCACCAATACATTTCACCACTGAACTTTATATCACCATTACATTTCGCCAGTACTACTTTTCATCACAGTTGTTTAACTGTAAATTCTTAATAACAACCTTACAATTTTTCATATATGAGAGTTAATTTTACGAAAACATTACATCAATAGGTAGTATTTTATATATAAATGTTCTGTCAAGGAGCATAAAAAAGTATTTTTTGTTTGAAAATGTTATTAGAAGACAATACATTTTAATAAGCTCATTATGTTTCTATTGTGTTGCATGTCCGTGATACTTTGCGTCAATAATCCACCACTGTTTCAACGGCCGTAAACAGATCTAAATGACAGGCCTAGATCTCCTCTTGAATATGTTGATACCCTTTATAAACCTACACTCCGTGAATGGTATCATATGATTTATTGTACATTAGTTCCGGCTAATGTTTTGACACTTTCCAACATAAATCACTAATCCCCCAGTATTGGTATACATCGTACATACAGCATGTTCCGTAGCTATAGTTCGAAAACAGTGATTATCTGATTAAGTGTCGTATGATGAAATGAGCAATGATTAACTGTCGAGATGTTTAATTGTCAAATGATGAAATGTCTTCGTGATGAAAAGACGAGTGGTTAAGTGACGAGTTGTTAACTGTCGGGTGATGAAATGTCGTGTGAAAAAATTTCACCTGTAAAATATATATATGCACACACACACACACACACACACACACACACACACACACACACACACACACACACACACACACACACACACACACACACACACACACACACATATATATATGTATGCATATATATAACATATATATATATATACATATATAAATATATATGTATATATATATGTATATACAGTATATGTATGTATATGTATATATATGCATAGATATATATATATACATATATATATATATATATATATTAATACAGAGAGATTTAGAAAAGACAATAAAAAACGAAAACGACAATACAAAATGAATATCGCTGATAAATAAAAAAATCCCAAAGAATTCTATAGTTACATTAGAGATCAAAAGGTTGTTAGGAATCACATTGGTCCAGTATTATCTGCTGACCGTCAACTTGAATATTCAAATGAAGGGATGTGTGATTCTTTAAACAATTATTTTAGCTCAGTATTCATAAACAAAACACCTCAAAGTGAACTCCAAACTGAAACTTGTGAAAAGTCTATGGTAAACTTACTCACTACGAAAAAAAAAAAAAGAGTGTATAGAGAAGCTCAAAGTAAATAAAACACCAGGGCCCGACGGTTGGCATTCAAGAATGTTAACCCATTAAACTCTGATGACAAGATTCTTGTCATTTGGTCAAATAAAACAAAAAATCATAAAACACCAAAATGTTTGATCAAACACCAGAAAAATATGACGTCAGTCCTCGCTTCGCTCGCGAGCGAAGCGAGGACTGTTGTTCCATTAGAAATTATTTTCAAGAAATCCATCATATCCGGAGATGTCCCAAGAGAATGAGAGCTACCTAACGTTACTCCCATATTCAAATAAGGTGATAAGAAAGAATCCAAATAACTACAGGCCTATAAGTTTGACTTCAAACGTAGAAAAAATGATGGAAACTAGCATCAGAGATGCTATCGAACATCATTTAGAAAGTAACTGTTTGATAAATTATAGCCAGCATGGATTCAGACGGAAACGTTCTTGCGTGACTAACTTACTCGAATTCTACAACACAGTTATCTCGAATTATGACAAAAGAAACAATATAGATTTAATATATTTAGACTTTGCAAAAACTTTTGATACCGTCCCCCACAAAAGACTACTTACTAAATTAGCTTCACACGGGATAAGTGGTAGCCTAATAAGTTGGACTAGTAACTGATTGAATGATCGAAAACAGAGTTGTTCTAAATGGTAAAACTTCTAGATGGAAAAATGTTACGAGCGGAGTTCCTCAGGGTTCCGTTCTTGGGCCACTTCTATTCATAGTATATATATATATATAAATGATATAGACCACGGACTAAAATTTACTGTTTCCAACTTTGCTGATGTCACAAAACTGTGCGGAATGGCAAATGATCACTTAAACTAATTAGATATTCAAGAAGATTTAGATAAATTACAGCAATGGTCTGAAAAGTGACTAATGAAATTCAACACAAGCAAATACAAGGTAATGCACATAGGTAACAATAACAGTAAGTGCGATTACAAGTTATTTGGTAATTCGTTAACAAAAGTGGATAGTGAAAAGGATCTCGGCGTAATTATCAGTAACGATCTCAAATCATCCAAGCAGTGTATTTCATCCTTTTAGAAAGTAAATAAGATTCTAGGACTGATTGCGCGATCTTTTGACAAGCTATATAAATCGTTACTTCGTCCTCATTTGGAATATGCTGTTTCCGTATGGTCACCAAATCTCATTAAAGACATTGACAGATTGGAAAAAGTACAACGGCGAGCCACAAAACTGATTCCAAATATCAAAAATAATTCATACGAAAGTCGACTAAAACATATGAATCTGTTTTCCCTAAAAAAACATAGACTCAGAGGTGACTTGATACAGATCTTTAAGATTCTAAAGGGAATTGACAACATCAAAAGTGACAAAATTTTCACACTGAATGAGAATCAGACAAGAAACAATGGTCTCAAACTGTCCGGAAATAGATTCAATTTAGAAGTGGGTAGAAACAACTTCATCAACCGTGTAGTTACATAAGAACATAAGAATAAAGGAGACTGCAAGAGACCATAAGGCCTACACTAGGCAGCTCCGTATCCATCATCACCTGTCATCCCCATCCATAAAGTTGTCTAATCGTTTCTTAAAACAACTGATTGTTTCAGCGTTTACTACATGGTTACTAAGTTTATTCCATTCATCGACCACCCTATTAGTAAACC
>NC_134779.1:67963800-67976300 GCF_046742065.1 Oratosquilla oratoria
ATGATAAAGACCTACATTGTTTAAAAGGTATTCTCATGCATGGTATTTTGGATTGTTTTAAAAATGACTGTGGATTACCAAAGCGATACAAACTGGCTGTAGAAAATCTCACAAATCGTAAGGATGTCACCATATCCAGGGCAGATAAGGGAGGGAAATTAGTTATTCTTAATAACTTAGAATATGAAAACAAAGTCCATGATCTATTACAAGATAAAAACACATATGAACAACTTTCCAAAAATCCACTAAAAAGCACTGCTTCAGAATTTAACAAACATGCCATTAAAATCTTAGGCAAAGACACGTTCCAAAAACTGAAAGTCATTAATCCCCAGTTGCCCAACTTTTACGGTCTTCCAAAATTGCACAAAGACGGCATTCCTCTCAGACCCATCATATCAAATAGGAATTCTTGTACACATAAGACCTCAAAATGGCTCACACAAATACTATCACCGTATGTAGGTTGTTTCTCAGAGTCTCACATAAAACACTCAGAAGACTTTATAAGAAAGATCAAAAGTCACAACCTACCTAGTAGCAGAAAATTACTAAGTCTAGATGTAGTTTCGTTATTCACTCAGATTGATGTAACGGTAGTTCTAGAGTTTTTGAAGGAAAAATTACAACCTTACCAAAACCAGCTACCACTGCCACTAGAAAAAATAATAAGTTTAACGAAACTTTGCGTGAACATTAATGTTTTTCATTCAAAGCACTGCTTCAGAATTTAACAAACATGCCATTAAAATCTTAGGCAAAGGCACGTTCCAAAAACTGAAAGTCATTAATCCCCAGTTGCCCAACTTTTACGGTCTTCCAAAATTGCACAAAGACGGCATTCCTCTCAGACCCATCATATCAAATAGGAATTCTTGTACACATAAGACCTCAAAATGGCTCACACAAATACTATCACCGTATGTAGGTTGTTTCTCAGAGTCTCACATAAAACACTCAGAAGACTTTATAAGAAAGATCAAAAGTCGCACCCAACCTAGTAGCAGAAAATTACTAAGTCTAGATGTAGTTTCGTTATTCACTCAGATTGATGTAACGGTAGTTCTAGAGTTTTTGAAGGAAAAATTACAACCTTACCAAAACCAGCTACCACTGCCACTAGAAAAAATAATAAGTTTAACGAAACTTTGCGTGAACATTAATGTTTTTTCATTCAAAGATCTTTATTATAAACAGAAATTCGGATGTTCCATGGGCTCTAATCTCTCGCCAGTTCTAGCCAACTTATATATTGAATATTTTGAATCAGTGTTATTACCGGAAATTAAACCACCCGCCATGTTTTGGCACAGATATGTCGATGACATCTTTACGGTTTGGGACGATGAATGGGGTTCATTCCAAGAATTTCACAACAAACTTAATCACCTGACGAACAACATTAAATTCAAGGTGGAATGGGAATTAGATCACAAATTACCTTTCCTAGATATATTAATAATAAGAAATGCGGAGTCTTTGTCCTTCACAGTTTATAGGAAGCCCACACACACAGGGAGCTACCTACATTTCTTTAGCCACAATCCTGACAAAATAAAATATAGTGTAGCTTCAGGCCTATTCTTACGGGCTTTAAGAATTTGTAGCTCCCAATATTTAGAATTGGAACTAAATTCAGTAAGAAATCAACTAACTAAATTAGGATACCCGCCGTGGTTTTTAAAAAAGCTCTTAGCAAGGCCAAAATTAGTTTTCACAAAACAGATTCCCATTCCACCTTGAATCATAATTGGGATAATAGATGCATAAAATTACTTTTTAATAAATCGATTAATGACTTGTCTCATTTGTTACCTAAGGAAAAGGTAAATTTTATCTTCAATTATCCCAACAATTTGTTCAGTAAAGTTGTCAATATACACCATAGATCCAAGAGTAATACAACTCCTGGAGTTTACAAATTACCTTGTTTAGATTGCAATGATGTATATTGGGGACAGACGGGTCGAGACCTCACTACCAGGGTCAAGGAGCACAAGAACTCTGTAAAATACGGGCAGGAAAATTCCGCAGTATTTCAGCACGTCACCAATAAAAACCACCGGATAAATTGGGACGATGCTGAAATAATTTACAAATCCAAATGTAGTTTCAGAAGAAAAATAGTAGAATCCTCCTTAATAAACAATTTTCCAAATTACAACATTTCCAATGGTCAATGGTCACCAGATTGTATTTCTTCTTTTGCTATAAATAAAATGTTACCATCTACATTAGCGGTGGACAAAAATCACCAAGGTCCATGCAACGCCGGACATGTGACCTGAGCCACCAAGGTCCAAGCAATGCGTGCCGGACACGTGACCTGAGCCCCCGTCCCTTCTTGCTACCTCACTGTTTCAGTATAAATACACATTGTTCTCTACTCTGTAATTCATATCTGCTAAAGAGGATCACAGCAAGTGATCGAAATATACAGATCTCTATATCTTCGCTTATTCTTCTCCGAAAGTGGGTCATCAGTATTATATATATATATATATATATATATATATATATATATGTATATATACATATATATGTATATATACAGATATATGTATATATACATATATATATATGTATATGTATACGTATATATATATGTATATACACACACACACACACACACACACACACACACACACACACACACACACACACACACACACACACACACACACACACACACACACACACATACATATATATGTATATATATGTATATATATATATTTATATATGTACGTATATATATTCGTATATATATATATATTCATATATATATATATATATATATATATATATATATGTATATATATATATATATATATATAGACATATATATATAGACATATATACATAGACATATATATATATATATATATATATATATATGGGGTATTGGCACTGTCTGGGGGTATTGGCTGCTTGTTATTGTGGGAAAGTAGCATGCAGTTGATACTTTAGGGTCCATATGGAGCGCCCCTATGGACCAGAGGCACACTTCATTTTGTCTATGATAGAGGAAAACTCTGTTCATAGTGAAATGATGACACTTTTATACTACGACTGTCCCTCCGTTATGCTGTCTCCCAACCCCTTGTTGCTGTCCTGTACCATTTCTCTGAGTATTCTTTTTCTGTGATGGGGGAATTCCCTGTGGTGGGGGAAAAGAATACTGCCACCAAGTATTCCCACTTGGATCGTAAGAGGCGAGAAGAAAGGGACGGGGATTGGGACTAGGCATCCTTCTCCTTGTAGCCCCACAGGGGACATTCCTAAACAAAAAAGAGAAGGCATAAGAGGGTCTGGAAGTTCTCGGACCAGCACCCTAAGGTTTGGGTCTTTTAATGTGCGTGGATGTGGTACAGATGAGAGTAAAAGGGAAGAGATAGGTAGTATGTTTGTGAGAAGAAAGATGGATGTGTTGGCTTTGAGTGAAACTAAATTGAAAGGGAAGGGTGAGTGTAAGTTTGGGAGTGTAAGTGGGAGGTTATCAGGAGTGAAGAGAGGGCGAGGGAGGGAAGGGGTGGCTATTCTAGTAAGTGAAGAGATAGGTAAACGGGTAGTGGAGTGGAAGGAGGATTACTCAAGGATAATGTGGACGAAGGTGAAACTGGGGAAGGAGATGCGGGTCTTTGTAAGTGCATATGGGCCTGGCAGTGAGAAGAGTGTAGAAGAAAGGGAAGCCTTTTGGATAGATCTAAATGAGTGCATGGAGAATTTAGGAAGAAATGTCAATGTAATAGTACTGGGAGACCTTAATGCTAGGGTAGGAAATGGTCCAATCGATGGAGTGGTTGGGAAATGTGGAGTTCCAGGAAAGAATCGTAGTGGAGAGTTGATGGTGGAAATGTGTCAAGAAAGAGAGTTGATGATAGCAAATACAGTGTTTCGGAAGAACGTCAAGCATAAGTACACATGGGAGAGGGTGGTGGAGGGAAGGGTGGTACATAGAGCGCTAATGGATTATGTAGTGGTAAATAGGATTATGATAGGAAGAGTGAAGGATGTACATGTGCCAAGGGGAGAGGGTGGGGGAATATCAGATCATTTTTTGGTGGAAGGTAAGTTGAGAATGGAGGATAGATGGAGAAAGAGGAAAGGGACAAAAGGTAGGGAGGTTCTTAGAGTGAACTCTTTGAATGAAAAGGAAAAGGAGAAGGAGTACGAAAAGAAGCTGAAGGAGGAGTGGGAGGGAGTAAAGGGTAGAGTAGAGTTGGGTGTAGAGGAGGAATGGGGATGGTTCAAGGAGGGAGTCATAAAGTGTGCAAGGATGGTGCGTGGAACAAGAAGGACAGGGGGAAATAGAGGAAAGGGTAGTGAATGGTGGGATGAGGAAACAAAGAAGGTTGTAGAAGAGAAGAAGCGAGCTTTCACAGATTGGTTACAAAATAGGACGAGGGAGTCATATGAGAGGTACAAAGAAAAGAAAAGAGAAGTAAAGCAAAAGGTAAAGGTTACAAAGAGGAGAGCAGATGTGAAATGGGGTAAGAGTATGACAGAAAATTTTGAAAGTAATAAAAAGATGTTTTGGAAAGAAATTAAGAGAGGAAGAGGAGGCGAATCAAGTAGAGAAGAAAAGGTAAAAGGTGTAGATGGAGAGATGATAATGGAAGAGAAGGCAGTAAGGGGAAGATGGGCAGAATATTTTAGGGAGTTGCTAAATGTGAAGGAGGATAAGGAAGGAAAGATAGCTGCAGTGGGAAATGCGAAGAAAATGAGAGTGATGAGTGAGGAGAATGGAGGAGAAATAAGGAAGGATGAGGTGAAGGCAGTTGTTAAGATGATGGAAGCAGGTAAGGCACCTGGTCTGGATGGATGCCATGCAGAATGTCTGAAAAAAGGGAGGTACAGTGATGGTGGACTGGCTGGTGAGGTTATTTAATGTTTGCTGGAGAGAGAGTAGAGTGCCGGAGGACTGGAGGAGTGCCTGTATAGTTCCTCTTTACAAGGGAAAAGGGGACAAGTGTGAATGTAGTAGTTTCAGAGGGATTAGCTTGTTAAGTGTAGTTGGGAAGGCTTATGGGAGGATCTTGATTGAGAGGATTACGAGAGGAACAGAAGGAGTAATTGGTGAGGAACAGTGTGGATTTAGGACAGGTAGAGGTTGTGTAGATCAGATCTTTGTGGTAAGACAGATATGTGAGAAAGCTATAGGAAAGGGGAAGGATGTTTTATGGGCTTTTATGGATCTGGAAAAGGCTTATGATAGGGTAGACAGAAAGGCACTGTGGGAGGTTATGCAGATATATGGGATAGGAGGAAAGCTTCTAGGAGCTGTCAAGAGTTTTTATGAGAGTAGTAGAGCTTGTGTCAGGATTGGAAATGGAGAGAGTGAGTGGTTTGAGGTAAAGGTGGGACTTCGTCAAGGATGCGTTATGTTGCCCTGGCTGTTCAACTTATACATGGATGGGGTAGTGCGAGAGGTAAATGCAAGGGTAGTGGGTCAGGGATTGGAGATGGTTAAAGAAAATGGAGAAAAGTGGGAGGTGAGCCAGCTGTTGTTTGCAGACGACACTGCGCTTGTGGCAGGATCGGAGGAGGGATTGAGGAAGTTGGTGGCAGAGTTTGGGAGAGTATGTGATAAAAGAAAGCTAAAGATAAATGTGGGTAAAAGTAAGGTGATGAGATGTACAAGGGGTGAAAGTGGCAGTAGACTGGAAGTGAGCATTAAGGGAGAGCGACTGGAGGAAGTGGATAGTTTTAGATACTTGGGTGCAAATGTGGTAGGAAAAGGTGGAGTGAAGGTGTAGGTAGAATGTAGATTGAGAGAAGCGAGTAAATGCCTTGGTGGATTAAAGAGTGTAATGAGGAATAGACATTTGGGAATGAATGCTAAGAGGAGACTGTATGAAGGAGTGATTGTGCCAACAGCACTGTATGGGGCAGAAACATGGAACATAAGAGAGGAAGAGAGAAGGAGTTTGAATGTGTTTGAGATGAGGTGTCTGAGAAGTATGATGGGGGTTACTAGGCTGGATAGAGTGAGAAATGAGGAGGTGAGGAGGAGAACAGGGGTGGAAAAGGAGCTGGGAGATAGGGTTGATGAAAGAATATTAGGATGGTTTGGACACATGGAAAGAATGAGTGAAGAAAGACTAGTAAAAGAGGTATGGAAGGCAGATGTGGAGGGAATGAACATGAGGGGACGTCCTAGTATGAGGTGGATGGATGGGGTGAAGGGGGCTTTGGGGAAGAGGGGAATGTCTGTTGAGGAAGGACGGGAGAGGACAGAAGACAGGGGTGAATGGAGAATGGTTGTATATGGATGATGTTGTGATTGCATGAGGTGGAATGGGCGGGGTGGGGTGGGGGGTGAGGTAGTATGTGTGAGCAAAATTTGACGCAGCCCGAAGGGATTTCTCCCCGTCCTCTCCTTTTATGCAATGGGGGGACGGAGAGGGGAGGGGTCGCCGATTTAATGAAACGGCCTTGCTGTGGATGTGCTATGTCTTGCGACACTGCTTCTGACCTAGGGCAGTGGATAGGGTGCAGGGATGACCCGTCATCCAGGAGGTGCTCAGATGAGAGGGAGGGTGGAGGGGTGTGGAGTGTATTCTGGGATGGAATGGGTGGGAGTGATTTTATGCCTTTCCCATTTTGGATACCTCCCTTGTAAGGGGGAAAGAGCCTTGGTATATGTATGTATGTATATATATATATAAATATATGTATATATATATATATATATATATATTATGGGAGAAAGCATACGCTGGACTCGACGTTCGTATTACCCTGAAGACGAACCCCGGACAGGGTTCGAAACGTCGGAATAAATTGACGAACGTCGAGTCCAGCGTATGCTTTCTCCCATAATAATGGTTCCTGGACTCCAGCTATTTACGAATATATATATATATATATATGTGTGTGTGTGTGTATACACACACATACACACACGCACACACACACACACACACACACACACACACACACACACACACACACACACACACACACACACACACACACACACACACACACACACACACACACACACACACACACACACACACACACACACACACACACACACACACACACACACACACACACACACACACACACACACACACACACACACACACTCACACTTAGACTAGGCATATCACTCATGTAATTACTGTATTGTATTATTGTCAGCGTAGCACTGTAAAACCTAGACTAGGCGTATTACTCATATAATTACTGTATTGTATTATTGTCAGTGTATCACTGCTATTTCAATAAACTTATTATTATTATTATTATTACTATTTATTATCACACACACACACACACACACACACACACACACACACACACACACACACACACACACACACACACACACACACACACACACACACACACACGCACACTAACTAACTAACTAACTACTTGGATGAGGAAATGGTAAAGAAAATATTAGTTACACTGATAAGACCAAGACTGGAGTACGCTGCGACACTATGGACACCCAGTACTAAAAAGAATATAAAGAAATTAGAAAGAATTCAAAGAGCAACGATAAAGTTGGCACCAACTCTCTCTAAATTGACATACGAACGAAGATTGTCCAAACTGGAATTACCAACCCTGGAACAAAGAAGAGTATTGGGAGATCTACTGACCATTTACAGAATTATGAAAGGGACGGAAATCCTCGACAGAGATGATTTATTAAAGTGGAATAAGACAAAAACAAGAGGACATGAAAAGAAACTAAAATAAAGTAGTTATAGAAGAGATCTGAAGAAGAATAGTTTCCCGCACAGAGTGGTGGATATTTGGAACAAATTGGATGAGGCAACAGTGTGTGCTAAAACTATACAAGAATTTAAGAATGAATATGATGCTGGAAGATACAAAGACGGGTCACAACGAGCATAGCTCCCTTCCCGGATAATACAACTAGGTAAATGCAACTAGGTAAATAGGTAAACACACACACACACACACACACACACACACACACACACACACACACACACACACACACACACACACACACACACACACACACACACACACACACACACACACACACACACACATACACACACACACACACACACACACACACACACACACACACACACACACACACACACACACACACACACACACACACACACACACACACACACACACACACACACACACACACACACACACACACACACACACACACACACACACACACACACACACACACACGAAGGATGAAAGAATAATAGTAAAATAATTTGGAACAATTCAAGATCGGAATTGACCATTGATAACGCAGAGGCAGGACCTTACGAGTATATCCCTTATCATGTATACTACATCCAGGTACAACTAGGTAAATACACACACGTGCGTGTGCCATTCTCAATATCAAACCTGTTCTGACCTGACCTGGCTCTCTGACCTGAGACAGGTCAGTCGGTCGGTCGATCGGTCATGACTCTTTACTGAGGGCGACTTGTATCTCCCTCCTGAAGGAGAACAAGTCTCGGGCGCCCCATTAGGCAGACTGAGCCTCCAGTGGTGTTGGCCCACCTGAGGAGGAGATCCCGTGCTGCCGCCTGCGGGATCGATAGGCCGCCGCCGCGCCGCCACGTCCTCCTCCTCCTCGTCCTCCTCCTCCTCCTCCTCCTCTTCCTCCTCCTCCTCCTCCTCCCCCTCCTCCTCATATTTCTCTTCGTCCCTCTGCTCTTCGCTCTCATTCTCTTTTTCCCCTTCCTTGTCTTCTGCCTCTTCTTACTCGCCCTCCTCCTTGCTCTGATCCTCCTTTTCCCCTTCCTCGTCTTCTGCCTCTTCCTCCTCTCCCTCCTCCAACTCCTATTCGTCCCCCTGCTCCTAGCTCTGATCCTTTTTTCCCTTCTTCGTCTTCTACCTCTTCCTCCTCGCCCTGCTTCTCGTCCTACTTCTATTCGTCCCCCACCTCCTTGTCCTCCTTGTATTTTGCGCTTTCATCATCACCATCATCACCGTCATCGTCATCTTCGTCCTACTCCTCTCTCTCCTTCCTTCTCGTTCTTCTCCGCCTCTTCGTCCTCCTCCTCCTCCTCCTTCCTCCTCCTCCCACCTCATCGTCGTCGTTGTCCTACACCTATTCCTTGTCTTACATCTTTTCGTCCTCTCCTTTCTGGTCCTCCTCGTTTTACTCCTCCATCTCATGCTCCTCTTCCTCCTCGTACTTCTCCTCTCCTCCTTCTCCTCCTCCTCCATCCTTCTCGTCGTTGTCGTACTCCTCCTCTTCGTCTTATATCACTTCTTTCTCCTTCTCCTCGTCCTACTTCTTCCTCTTCCTCCTCCTCGTATTTCTTCCCCCTCCTCCTTTCTCCTTCTCGTAGCCGTAGTCCTACTCCTCTTCCTCGTTTTACATCTCTTCGTCCTCCTCTTTCTCCTCCTCCACCTTCTCCTCCTCCTCCTCCCTCGAGGCCAAGTCTCCTTCGTCCAGTGGGTGGTGAAGAAGAAGAAGCGAGCGAAGGGAGGAGAGTCCGAAGTGCGTCTCGACTAACCAACCAGTGACACTTGCGGGGAAGCACGAAGCCCTCTTGAGACGGGCGGGGCAACACGTGCATAGGTACACACGCGCGCGTGTACAAGTGTACATGAACGCTCGTACACACACACACACACACACACACACACACACACACACACACACACACACACACACACACACACACACACACACACACACACACACACACACACACACACACACACACACACACACACACACACACACACACACACACACACACTCACACACACACACACACACACACACACACACACACACACACACACACACACACATACACACACACACACACACACACACACACACACACACACACACACACACACACACACACACACACACACACACACACACACACACAATATGTGTGTACATTGTTGTAACGCGTAGGCTCTTGGTTGGATTTGTAGGTCACCCATTGACCTTGGAGCCGGCAAGGCCATCAGAGGTCACCAAAGGAGGTCACCAATGTGACCTGCTGGTCTCTTGATGATACTGTTGATTTTATTAATCGATATTCATGATTTATTGTAAATGAGAATGGTAGTGATAACGCAAATACGGTCCCACGACAAATGCTCATACGACGTATGCTCACAAAACAAATGGTCACACGACAAATACTCACATTCTTAACCTCTTGTGTACGATGACACCAATGTATGCGTCATGAGCCACGAGTGGGGTACACGAGAATGTCGGCGTCTGCTTACTGATCAATTCATTTTGTAGTTGTAACCGAGTGAACCCTGTATTTTGTGAATAGGTTTGATCACGTTTTCTGTGACGTTATATCTATTCAGGGTGAAAGAGAACGAGTGTAACACCATCTTCATATTTTGTAATGCGCATATTGTGATGCATCATCGTACACCAGGCAACCTGATGTGCGCAGGAATATTTTACTCGTATTGAAGAGGCTAATGGAAAAAGTGACAAATGCCCACAAATGTTTGCGACCTACATGTCATAAAACTACTGTGGTATGCGATCTACACTTTATGTTCGATACCAATATTTATTCTCATGCAATAAGTTTGTCAACATTCCCTGTTGGTATCCACGCAAGCTATACGTAGATCACGTTGGCATAAGAAAGTATATAGTATTTATACTATATAATTTATTGTCTTCATTCTCAATATCTATTATTATGCATTAAAATTATCATGCATTATGCATTAAGATCATTAACATTCCCTGTTGGTCTCCACGCAAGCTATACGTAGATCACGTTGGCTATATAGATCGCATACCAAAGTATATTTACATTATATATTGATTGTCTTCATTGATGGACTGTCCTCTGGATGAAATTACTAAACTTGTTTCAAATTTATTTCATTTGGTGTCCCACGAAATCCTCGCAGAGGCCGCCTCTGCTGCAAAGGATACTTCCTGTGTAGCTCGAGATGTCGTAGTGAGTGTCAGTAGGTCGTAGTAGGTGAATGCTCACGAGGTTCCCTGCGGAGACCATCTACAGCTGTCCAGAAAGAAAGGTGCTGATGGCCAATCAGGGAGTGTTGATCAATTTACTGCATAAATGAATGAAGACAAGCTAAGCCATAAATGAAGACAAAAATTATATAGTACAGATATAATATACTTTGGTATGCCACATAAAGCGTAGATAGCATACCAAAATAGCTCCATGACACGTAGATCGCAAACTTTTGTGAGCATTCGTCGTGTGAGCATTTCTCTTGTGAGCATATGTCGTGTGAGCTTTTGTCTTGTGAGCATTAGTTGCGGCACCCGCTAATAGTGGTGCTTATGATGATAATGATGGGGAGTGATGGTGTTGATCACGATAATGATGTGATTATGGTGCCAGTGATGGGGAATAAAGTCACCTTGTGGTAGTCAGAATTTTTTTTACTGATTTTCGCATTCTATTGGTTAACTGAGCGGTAGCACGGCCATGCGGTAGTCCATTAGTTACAATATCGAATCCACGAGCAGGTGGTCGTAGGTTCTCGGGTCCCGCTGCGTGCTATGTCCCGTTGCTTTCCAATAGCCCTGGTCAGGCGGGGAGGCGACTCAACATCCGCCTAAAAAAAGAAAGAAAAGAAACATATATATGTTTATATACATATATATATAAATATATGTATATATATATATATACATATGTATATATATATATATATATATATATATATATATATATACACACGCATAATAGTAATAATGACAATAATAATAATGATAATCGCCACAACTGGCATGAATTTTTCACTTCCCACTGCATAAGTGTGGTATGATTTTTTTCCCTTTTGGGGGTGGGGGTGGGGCGAAATCAGGGAAATTTGTTTAAAAAAGGGGGAAGTCTGAATTTGACGTGTGAAAACCACGATCCCTTATTGTCAAACTTCATATATTTTACGACAGACGATGCCATTCAGCTCAGGAGTGCTCCCAGAAAGTATTATAGACTTTCTTATTCACCTTCAGATTCAATGACGCTGGAACAATAATACTTAATTAGAAATAAATACGAAATTAAATAGAATAAACAAATTATGTCACGCGGTGACAAGTGAAATGACCCTAAAGAGGGAAAAATGCGAAACCAAGCGAAGCCAAACAAAGCCAAGCGAAGCCAAGCAAAACCAAATGAAGCTTAGCGAAGAATAGTAAGTAGAGTGCTGTAGGAGCCAAGCCGACCCAAGACAAGCTAGGTCAGACTTCGCCAATTCAAATCAAGCGTAGCAAATCAACGCAAACAAAGCGAACGGAAACTAATGCCACACGGTGCAAAGTAAAGCAAATCCAATAAAGGCAGGCCAAATTAAGTAAAGCCAAGCTTTGCGAAGCCAAATTAAGCTAAACCAAGCAGCTCCAATTAAAACTAGCAAATGTAAAGTCAAATTAAGTCAAGCTAAGCCAAGCCATGCCAAGCCAAGCCAATCCAAGCCAAGCCAGGTCAGACTAAGCCAGGCCAAACCAAGCCAAGATAAGCTAAGCC
>NC_134779.1:67988800-67991300 GCF_046742065.1 Oratosquilla oratoria
AAAAGTTGTTGGAGTTGTCGTAGTATAAATGCAAAATATATACAAACTGCTTTGCGAGCGAGTGAGACAAAATGGCGTGTACCGGCAAGGTTGCGGGGATGAATTTTTCACCATCCCTTAATATTGATTTTCGCAAAAAACGTTACAAAGTAAATTGTTAGATTTGTCATAATATAGATGCAAAAAATATTCATAAATTGCCGTGCGAGCGGGTGGGACGAAACTTCACAAATACTTAATCGGCCACCCAACAACCTAGTCTCCAACATTGCTCACCCATTCTATTTATTTATTTACTTATTTATCTATTTATTTACTTATTTATTTATTTATTTATTTATTCATTTATTTATTTACTTTGCACGTGTGCGTGCGTGTATCTGATGTCAAATTCATCCAGTATTTTCAACCTTCGGTACATTTTTAGAAGTGCACACCTACGCGATATAGCGATAGAAAATTAAATGTTTATTTTGTAAACCACAGTCCATCAACGTAATATACTTTTTTTTTTGTTTTTTTTTGTTTTTTGCGGAAATCAGTCCTTTGAAAGACAAGAACAAGCGTTACGGAAACGACTTTTTACATGAGACGGTATTGATTAATTAACCGTTTGACGGTAAATATCCGGAAAAAAGTGGCACCCCGGTAAGGAATGGGTCAATGGAGAGAGGCTCTCTTGACTGGAGGAGGTGTGAGAGGATTGGGGTGGGGAGTTGCCAAGGGGATGAATGATATAGCTTGGCGGCAGCCGAAACATGAGGGAAAAGGACACGTGGAAGGTAAGGGGACATGAGAAATGAGCACGAGGGAAGGGCTGCAGTTCCTCGGAGACGTGGCCAGTCTGATAATTCGAACTCGTTAGCCTCAGAGTTCAAGCCGACCACCTTGACCAAAAGACCACCTCACATTCCCCACTTATTCTTTGGCACACGTGTTCTCCGGCATACATGATGTATTCATGAACTTGTTTTGTCTTATTGGACTTTATTTTGTTTATTTCTATATATGTACTTATCTGCTTATTCATCTAATTATTCATTTATTCATTCATCTATCTATCTATGGACACTTGTACCCATTTGATGGTCAACATGCATTGTTGCAGACGGGGAACGGGCAACAGCGTCCCTGACAGTTTGCATACTAGGACAATTGCTCCGTACCAGGACAATTGCACAACCGAGTCATCACGAAAATGATAAAGAATAAGGGATTTGAATATTCAATACACTAATGTATTAACACTTTGAAAAAATAAAGAATTTAAAATTATAACTATTTTTAGAAGTATCAAGAAAATATATATATGTGTAATAATTGCGTATCTGGTTAATTGCGAAAATTACAAAGGAAAATGAATCTGAATACTTAGTACGCGAATGGATTAACTTTGTTAAAAAAAAAAAGGAATTCAAAGTTATAACTGTAGCTTTAGAAATATCACAACAAGAAGAGACGTTTGTTTTCCTCGTTTGCACAATTTTCTAAACAAAACATCTTTTAAAATCTTTTACTTCTCACTTCCGCTCACACGAACGTCTTTTAAATGATCACACAAATTTGGGATAACCCCAGAAGGACAACCTGACCTTGTCTTTCCCTTGTGACCACTTCCGGTCACAATCACATCAAGACCCGGCTACCACCCGCAGACGTATTTTTATTACCATTTCGGTACGATGACGCCTACGTAGGCGTCATGAGGCGCAAATGGGCACACAAGGAGGGGGGAATGGTAGAGGGAGGGGTGAATGAAAGGAGGGAAGGAGAGAGGGGAAGGGGTGAGGGATAGAGGGAGAGGGGAGAGGAAGAGAGTAGGGGAGGGGAGAATGAGGGAGAGCAGAGAGAGAGGGGGAGGTAGAGCAAAGGAGAGGGAGAGGAAGGGAAGAATGAAGACGGGAGACGTGGGGAGTGAGGCAGGGAGGGAGGGAAAGGAGGAAAGGGAGGGACGGGAAAAGTAGGAAGATGGAGGGAGAGGGAGGGAAGAAGGAGGGGGGAGGGAGAGGAAGGGGGAGGGAGGGAGGGAGAGGGTAGAGGAAGGAGGAAGGGAGGTTGGGAAAGGGAGAGAGAGGGAGGAAGAGAGGGAGGAGGAGGGAGAGATAGGAAGAGTGGGATGGGAGAGAGAGAGAGGGAGGAAGGGGGAAGTAATAGGGGAAGGAGAGAGAGAGGGAGGGGTAGAGGGAGAGGGTGTGGGAAAGAGGAGGGAAGGGGGAGGGAAAGGAAGAACAAGACGAAGGAAATAAAGAGGAAGAAGAAGATGAAGAGGAAGAAGAAGAAAAAGAAGAGGAAAAGAAGAGAATGAAGAGGAAAAGAATAAGAGGAAGAGGAAGAAGAGGAAGAAAAAGGAGAGGAATAATAAAGGAAGGAAAGTGAGGAGGAGGAGGAGGAGGAGGAGGAGAAGGAATATTGTTAAAGGAAGGTATTGAGGGAGAAGGAGAAGGTATTTAAGGTGGAGGAGAAAGTGGAGAAAATACTGTTGGAGAAGGAGTAGTAGGAG
>NC_134779.1:67996300-68008800 GCF_046742065.1 Oratosquilla oratoria
TCGAGCTAAGATAAAATTGACTGGAGTTAACCCAAAACAAATCTATTGAGTGAGCACAATGTTCTCAAGGTATAATACCCAAGGATTTTTAAGCGAAATGATCAGGTTGGCTGATTTGGCCCAATCCTGCCCAAGAGGAAGGGAGTCGTACACAGAGAACTGTGTTGTATATGTGAGGAACCTGGACCCAAGGGCATCCGCCTGGGGCCCAGCCAAAGTTGAGGCACTTGCTGGATTTTTGTCTTTCCGCTTCTGACACCCTCACCTTTGTCCTGAGAAGTCTCCAAGTGATATCCGTAGGAGGACTCGTTGCCCTTGAGATAGTGGCCCAATCTTAGACAGTGGCCAAAATAACCCGAAATCGGCAGGCTGGCGGATTTGCCTTAATCTTGTACCAGAAGGAGAGTGTCGTACAAAGAGCAATGTTATGTACATGTGAGGAACCTAGACCCAAGGGCGTGCGCCTGGGGCCCAGCCAAATTTGAGGCTCTGGCTGAATTGTTGTCTTTCCTTCACTACCTTGACCTGTGGGTGATACAGTGGTCCAATCAGATCCAGTAGGCTACCCAAAACGACCCGAAAATCTCACAAGACCAATATAGATTTGAGCGAAATCATAAGTTCGGCCGATTTGGCCATATCTTGCCTGAGTGGTGTCCAAGTGCAATCGCCAGGAGGCTCGACCTGTGGGGGAGATGGTGGCCCAATGGAGCAAGTGACCAAAATGACCCCAAAACGAAAAGAACTCGGATTTTGCCAAAAATCGTCAGGTCACTGATTTGGCCTATACTTCCTCCATAGGGAGAGAGTCGTGCACAGTGCACTGCGAGCCAGACGCGAGGATCCTGGGCCCAAGAGCGTGTGCGTGGTGACCTGCCAAATTTGGGCCTTTTTCCTGATTTCTCACATAACAGCTTTCTGGCGTCCGTACCTTTGGCCTGAGTGGTGTCTAAGTGCAATCGGCGGCAAGCCAGGTGGGCCTCGACCTGTGTGCGAGATGGTAGCCCAATTGGAGCAAGTGACAAAAAATGATCTCCCTCCCCCCCCCAAGAAAAAAAAAATCAAAGGGGGGTAGAAACGGATTTTGCCAAAAATAGTCAAGTCACTCGACCTGTGGCTGAGATAGTGGCCCATTCGGAGCAAGTGATAAAAAATGACCTTAACACATAAAAAAACTCAAACGGGGGTAGCCACGGATTTTGCCAAAAAATCATCAGGTCACCGATTTGGCCCAAATTTACCCCAGAGGGAGAGAGTCGTGCACAGTGCACTGCGAAGTAGACCTGAGGAACCTGGCCTGAGTGGCCTCCAAGTGATTTCCTGAGGAGGCTTCATGGCCCTCGACGTGTGGGATAGATAGTGGCCCAATCGAAGCCAGTGGCCAAAAATGACAGGAAAATCTTACAGGGACCCATGGATTTATGAAAGAAATCGTTATGTCAGCCAATTGTCCCAATCCTTGAGGGAGAGAACCGTGCACAGAGCACTGTGAGGTACGTAATTTTGGAAATTACCATACCGGAAATTAAAGTTGTCCCTCTTGGATTAGATGATCACAGTAAGATATTTTTTCGTAACGTGTGTGCCGAGTGGCGCGCTGGTTTCCATCTCTTTTCTCAAGACATGAGCCCGCGTTCAAATCCGACAACTGCTTGTGATTGCTACATTTATCTTGGCAGCCCTAGTTCATAGGAGAAAGGTGCGACCTTGGTCGTAGCTTCTTTACCGTTTTATGTGTGTGTGTGTGTGTGTGTGTGTGTGTGTGTACTGTAGAGTAAAGTGAGTTCTTCAGAACTTTTCGTAGCGACTGTACTCTGGGTACTGTGGATGTGGAGGTGGACCTGTAGTGGCTGTGGAGGAGGCTTCGAGAGCTGAGACTCCCGAGGGAACGCGAGGCTGGAGTTGGTGTTGGTCGACCATTGATCACACAAAAGTTTGAACGGTGTGACTTTGGCTTAAAGCTGATCGCCTGACCGGGATGGTAAGGTCGTAGCTGTGGGTGCGCTGTCCTCAATCATAGAATTACTTAAAGAAGAAGAAGAAGAGGAAGAAGAAAAATTAGGGAAAATAAGGATAATGAATTAAACTGGCTAGCGTATGCGTCAACTTACGGATGCCCCGCCAGATTCCCTTTGTAGGATGTGCCGAGATCTCTCGTGCGCATGGGTCAGGCTTGGAGCAGTTTGTTTACATCGCTGAGAGCAGTAAACTTTTAGGGAATGTAATTGTTGGAATTGAATTACAAACTGTGCATTATTATCTTCATTTGATTTGATACAAACTCTGAGACGTGGCTGTACAGGTTCATGATGAAATACCTGTTTGTATTTTGTATACGCGTATAAGTGTACATATATATCTGCAGCGTAATATTGATAATGACATTGACCATATAGATTTATATATTCTTTGTACGTCAAGAACAATTGTCTTAAAAATACCGATAATATAGAAGTTTGATTGAAATGGTAATGATATCGTATTGACAGAAAAATTCTGGAAATAAAGTATCATCAATAAGATAACTATGGTATGCATCGTTTATGAAATATTGATGATATCAATTTGTTACCAGGATACTGACGTTGTTGCATTGCCAAATTGTTTAGAATACTGATAATACAGTATTTTCAATCAAATATTGATAGATTTTAACAAAACATTATCGTCATTAGAATATTGATCGTAATATATTATCAACAAAATACTAGCAAATGTAGTGTGTATATAAATATATACCAATATGTACCAAAATGCCCTCTACCTCATATAAGAGAGACATACTACAAATATCATAATTTTAATTGTTGATGACCATTGACAATACATTATTCTTTTGGCCGCGAGGTAGCTCATTGTATAAAGTCTTCATCTCGTGATTATGTTGTCGTGAGTTCGATTTCCGGGGCCCTCTGCGGGCTTGTTATGTTGGTTACCGACAACCCTGGCTAAGAGGGAAAGCTACCCAACGTCGGCCCTAAAAAGAAACAAATAAGAGAGAAAAAAGAACGAACGAAAGAAAGAAAGAGAAAAAAACAAAAACAAAAAACAGTGGCTTGCTGAGACCGATAGGGCGTTTCCCTTGCAGAGGTTTCTCACTTCCCACTGCGTGGGAATGGAATGGTGAGTTTAATGCAGTGTTACTAACAGTTGTTGACCACGTCAGGGTCCCCCTCTGGAGGTGACTCAGCCCTGTGTGTACGGCCCCTCGTTATCTCCTATTCATCATTAGAGCTCATTGGCTTTCTAACTTGCTAAAATGAAGGTTGATGGTCAAGGCGGGCCACGCCATCATCAAGAAAACTTTTCCCATTTGCGGGTCGTCCACAAAGGCGACAAAGATTTTGTTCTTACTAAAGACTTGTGATTTTATGCAAGGAGGTAAGGAGGGATGAGGGAGGGGGAATGTTCCAGCATGAAAGGGTCACTGAGTAGTCAAGGTCGACTGAGATTTTTTTCAAGGTGATCTTAAGGAAGCTCATGGAATCGCTCGTTTCTTGACCTGAACGAATAAGCATGCTATTAGGCTAACCCGTTATGTCAAGCGTGCCTTTAACCCATTAAACTCCGATGACAAGATGTCTTGTCATTTGGTCAAATAAAACAAAAAAATCATAAAACACCAAAATGTTTGATCAAACACCAGAAAAATATGACGTCATATTTTTCTGGTGTTTGATCAAACATTTTGGTGTTTTATGATTTTTTGTTTTATTTGACCAAATGACAAGACATCTTGTCATCGGAGTTTAATGGGTTAAGTTAACCCGTTAGGTCAAGTGTGCCGTTAGGTTGACCCGTTAGGTCCTGTTAGGTTAAGTGTGCCGTTCATTGGGGTTTGATTTAGGCTAACCCGTTATGTCAAGCGTGCCTTTAAGTTAACCCGTTAGGTCAAGTGTGCCGATAGGTTGACCCGTTAGGTCAAGTGTGTCGTTAGGTTGACCCGTTAGGTCAAGTGTGCCGTTCATTGGGGTTTATTTTATAGCTGCCGTCAGACGATTTTATTCATCTCGGGGGTCCTACTCAGGTCTTGAGACTCCATTCTATCGCAGGTCGGGTTATTAAACCCACCCGTTACTATTAGACATAATACAATTTACATAATATTTCGTCATATAAAAGGGTTGAATGCTTTGAATTTTTACACTTAACTTTCATGTCTATCCCGGATGCCTCCAGGTGATTTCAATCAGTTGAGTGCCACGGAGATGAATGAAGAAGTAGCCCGGCGGCAGTCAGAATGACAGGGAAAGTGCCACCCGGTACGAGAGGATTTAACTATGCTATCACAGTGCGCTGGTCTCGTATTCGCCTAGTCGTGGGTTCGAGTCCCACACCCCTCTCCGATTCCCAGCAGTGACTGTTAATTACTTCAAAAGTCCAAGGGCAAAGGTGACGGCTTCGGCCGAAGCTACGCGCCTCCTGGCGTGGGCTCCTCACATTCTTCTTTTAACTCCCTTTACTAACAAGGGGGTGCCACGGAAATGAACGAGATAACCTGGGGAAACTAGAATGAATGTTAGTGGCACCCGGCACGGAAGGGTTAACTCGTCAAAGGCTTAGCCCAACTCGATTAATAAACAGAGTTTCATAAGCGGTGGCCATGATCAGCCTGGTGCTCCTGAACTGAGGGAAGAGATGGTCAGGGACTCGAGGTGTTTCGGAGACACTATAGCGTGGCTAGTTGGCGTACTGAATCTAGTGCTCACTAGGAACTATGAAATAAGTGTTCACTAGGAACTAGGAAACTAGTATTCACTAGGAACTAAGAAACTAGTATTTACTAGGAGGTGTGCTGTACCTTATTGATTAGGTAGTGTATTCTCATGTCCCCTACAGATACATCTATTGGATAGTTGGTCTTGAAGTAGCAAAAGTGTTGGAAATGTCTTATAGGTCTTCTTCTAAATTTTCTCCTTCATCTCCTTTTTCTCCTTCTCATTTTTTCTCCCCCTTTCTCTTGTCTTCCCTTTTCTTGTTTTCTTCTCGTTCTCCTCCTTCATCTCATTTTCCTCCTCCTCCTCCTCTTCCTTCTTCCTTTTTCTTCCTCCTTTTTCTTGTCTTCTCTTTCCTTTTCTCAACCTTTCTTCCTTTTCCTCCTCCTCAATCTTATTGTCATTCTTCTGTTCCTCTTTCTTCTTTTTTTCTCCTTCTTCTTCCCCCATTCTCCCCTTTCTCCGTCTTCTCATCCCTTTTCTTTTACTTTTCCTTTTCCTTTTTTCCTTCTTTTCCTTCTCCTTTTTCTTGTTTATTTACCTCCTCTACCTCCTTTACCTCCTTTACCTCTTTTTTTTCCTTTTCTCGTTCTCCTGTTCTTCCTCCTTGTCTTTTAGAAAATCAAAATGTATTTCTTTTTTATTCGGATATATTTATCGGTTCCATTCTTGTCGCTTTCTTTGCGAAGACTTTGGCTGTCCATGATCAAAATACAAAGGTGGCGGCTTCGACCGCAGTTAGCGTTCTTAGTGTGGAGCCTTTGGTATCATACATGCATCATGCACTTTATACATTTTGTTATATCCAGAAACTTGATATTGAATGTGTCTTTTTTTATATATATATTTTTTGTGTGGTTTTATGTTTTTTTTTTTTTTTTTTACATAGGAGTAACGAAATCAATAGTTCAGTGCATTAAACTAGAGGGGAGGGTGAGAGGTAAATGACAGAAGAAGAAGGGTCTGATATATCTGGTCTGGGCAGACCTTAGTAAACTTTGGGCGTGTCGTGTACCGTGTGACGTGTTTGTCACCAAACTTTGGGTTTGTCGTCTAAGGTGTTTGTCACGTGACTTAATAGGGTCAGGACGGTGTAGGAGTTTCCTCTGTACTTCTTACCTTCCTCCCTTCCTCCCTCTTTCCTTCCTTTTCTCTCTCCCTCTTTTCATCCCTCTTTTCTTCCTTCCTTCCGGCTTCCCTTCCTTCCTCCTTTCCTCTCTTTCTCCCTCCTTCTCTTCCCTTCTCCCTTTTTCCTTCTTCCCTCTCCTTCCTCTTTCTTCTTTCCCTCCACTCTTTCCTTCCTTTTCCCCATTCTTCCCTCTATCCCTCCATCCCTTCCTCCTTCTTCCCCTCCCTTTCTTCTCCTTCCTTCCCTGTCTCCCTCCTTCCTTCCTTTCCTTCCTCTTCACTTCCTTCTCTCTACTCTTTCCTTCATTCTCTCCGTTCTTCCCTCCATTCTTTCCTCCCTTCCTTCGTCCATCCTCCTTTACTTTCTTCTTTCTTTCCTTCCCTCCCTCCTTCCTTTCCTTCCTTCCTTCCCTCCCTTTTCACTCCTTTTATTTATCCCTCTTCCCACCCTTCCTTCCTTCTTCCTCCTTTCCTTCCACATATTTTCTTCCCTTCTACCTCTCTCCCTCTCTCTCTTCTTACCTCCTCCTTCCTCATTTCCCCTCCTCCCTCCCATGTTCCTCTCTCCTCTCTCCCTATCCCTTCAGTCTTCATTTTCTTTCTTCTTTCCCGCTTCCTCAAGTCTTCTTTTCTCTTCTCTCACTTGTTCCGATTGGTCCAGCATCTCACCCACAGGTCGAGGGCCACCAGGCCTCCTGCGAATTACATTTGGGCACCACTCCAGCCAGAGGTGCTGCATCAGAGCAAGTGGCCAAAATGACCCCCCATCAGAAAAAAAAATATATATATATAAACAAACAAATAAATGAATAAATAAATAAATAAACAAATAAATAAATAAATAAATAAATAAATAAATAAATAAATAAATAAATAAATAAATAAATAAATAAATAGATAGATAAATAAATAAATAAATAAATTAAAATAGAAAATAAATAAATAAATAAATAAATGAAAGGTAAATAAAATGAAATAAGATAAAATAGAATAAAATAAGAATAAAATAAAGTAAAATAAAATATAATAGAATAAAACAAAGTGAAATAAAATAGAATGAAATAGATATATTAGTAAACAGATGAATAGATCAACAAAATATATAAAAGAAAATAAAAATAAATAATAATCCAAAGGGACCCACATATTTTTACTGAAAATCGTCAGGACGCAGATTTTGCCCAAATTTGCCCCAGAGAGACAAAGTCGTGCATAGGGCACTGCGCCGTACATGCGAGGAGGCGTATGCCTAGGGCCCAGCCGAAGTTGATACAATTTTTTTGGAAGTGATCATAATGACACCACAACGAAAATAAAACAATTTGGTCATTTGGCTCGATTGGGTCACCATCTCACCCACAGGTGGAGGGCCACGAGGCCTCCTGCGGATATCACTTGGACACCACTCAGGCTAAAGGTGTAGGCGCCAGAGGCGGAAGTCTGAAATGAGGGAAGGGCGGGGGGTGGGGGTGGAGGCGGAGGGAGAAGGAGGGGAAGGGAGAAAGAAGGATAGGGAGAAGGATGGTGATGGGGAAGGGGGTATGGAAGTAGGGAGGAAAAGGGGGAGAGGGAGAGGAAAGAGGGAAAGAGGAAGGAACGGGAGGAGGGAAAAGGGGCTAGAGAAGGATAAAAGGAGAAGAAAGGGGAAAGGAAAGAGAAGGAGAGTGAAGGGGAGAAAGGAATGGGAGAGGAATGGACGGAACAGGAAGGGGATGGAATAGAGGGAGAGAGAATGGGGGAAGGAGGGAAGGAAAGAAAGAGGAGTTGGTAGGAAGAGAGACGGAAGAGGTAAGGGAGGAAAAGTGAAAGGGAGAGGGAAGGGAAGAAGAGGGAATGGGAGAAAGGAAGGGGGCAATGAGGAGGAAGGAGGGAAGGAGAGATAAGGGCAAGAAGAAATGTGAGGAGGAGGAAATGGTAGAAGGAGAAAGAGGGAGGGAAAGAGAAGGGGGAGGGAAAGGAATGGGAGGGAGAAGGAAGGGGAGGGGGCAAGGGAATGGAAGGAGGGAGGAAAAGAGAAGTAGAGGTGGTAGGAAGGGAGAAGGAAGAGGAGAGGAGGAGCAGTGAAAGGGTAAAGGGAGGGAAGAAGAGGGAACGAGAGAAGGGAAAGGGGAATGGGAAGAAGGTAAGGAATAGGACAGGAATGGAGGGAAAGGGAAGGTGAGGGGGGAGGGAGGTAGAAGGAACGTGAGTGGAGGGGACGGAGGGAGAGGGAGGGAGAGGCAAGGGGAGGGTAAGGGAGGGAGAAGAAAGGGGAAAGAAAGGGGGGGGAGGACAGTGATGGGGAGGGGTGAAAGGGCAATAGAGAAAGGGGGGCGGAGGATGACGCAAGGGGGGTTTGAAGGAGAAGGAAGAAAAAGGAAATGGAGGGAGAAGGAAGGGGGTACTGGAGAAGGGAGTTAAAGAGTTCAGTAGGTGGAAGAAAGGGGCGGAGGAAGGTTTTCGAGTCATTTTGGCCACTGGATCCGATTGGGCCGCTATATTACCCACAGGTCGAGCGACACGAGTCCTGCGGATATCACTTGGAGACCACTTAGGCAAAAGGTGCGGGCGTAAAGGCAAAAACCCAGCCAGAGCTTCAAATTTGGCTAAGCCCCCCCCACACCCACACACCCACACACCCACCCACCCACCCACACACCCACACACCCACACACCCACACACCCACACACCCACACACCCACACACCCACACCCTTGGGTCCAGGTTCCTCACATGTACCTCACAGTGCTTTGTGCACAGCTCTCTCCCTCTGGTGCAAAATTGGGCCAGATTGGCTGAACTGACGATTTTGCTCATAAATGCATGGCCCTGTGAGATTTCCGCGTCATTTTGGTCACTGGCTTTGATTGGGCCACTATCTCACCCACAGGTGAAGGGCCACGAAGACTTCTGCGGATATCACTTGGACACCACTCAGGCCGAAGGAGCAGACGCTAGAGGCGGTAAGGCAAAACTCCAACCAGACACCTCAACTTTGGCTGGGCGCCACGCACACGCCCTTGGTTCCAGGTTCCTCACATATACATTATAGGGCTCTGTGTACGACTCTCTCCCGCTGAGGTAAGATTGGGGCAGATCGACCAACCTGATCATTTCGCTCAAAAATCCCTGTAAGATTTTCTGGTCATTTTGGCCGCTATTTCTGATTAGGCCACTGTCTCACCCACAGGTCGAGGACCACGAGGCCTCCTGCGGATATCATTTGGAGACTACTCTGGCCAAATATAAGGGCTCTAGAAGCGGGAAGGCAAAAATCAAGCCAGAGCCTCAACTTCGGCTGTGCCCCACATACACGCCCTTGGGTCCAGATTCCTCTCATGTATTTCATAGTGCTTTGTGCACGGTTCTCTCTCTCTCTGTGTTAAGATTGAGGAAAATCGGCCGACCTAACAGTTTCGCTCAAAAATCGTCAGAGAGATAGATAGATAGATAGATAGATAGATAGATAGATAGATAGATAGATAGATAGATAGATAGATAGATAGATAGATAGAGAGAGAGAGAGAGAGACAAGGGTGAAGAATTGTGACTGGGATGAAGAATTGATCAAAGTGAAAAGGAAGAGAGAGGAAGAGAGAGGAGATATGAGGAAGGAGAGGAGGCAGGTTCGCCGGGGAGTGATGAACGAAAACAAACGAAATTTGACCCTCCGTTCCAAGGCCTCCCTCCCTTCCTCTCTCCCCTCCACTCTCTCCCCTCTCTCCCCCCCTTCTCTCTCTCTCTCTCTCTCTCTCTCTCTCTCTCTCCCTCTCTCTCTCTCTCTCTCCTCTCTTTATTTTTCTCTCTCCAAGTTCCTGTGATACATTGTAACGTGACGTGAAATACATTAGGAGGAGAATTTCAAATAAACATTTACGTAACATTCACACCCACTACAGATTTAAGCGTGCTAGTATTTGAATATTGGATAGTTCTCATACCTATTTCGGAGCGAAGGTATTTGGGTCTTTTGTTTTTGTCTTCATCTAAGCACTTTTCTCATTTCTGATACATATGTGTGAATATATATATATATATATATACATATATATATATATTCATATATATATGTACATATATATATATATATATATATATATACATATATATATATATTCATATATATATGTACATATATATATATTCATATATATATATGTATATACATACACACACACACACACACACACACACACACACACACACACACACACACACACACACACACACACACACACACACACACACACACACACACACACACACACACACACACACACACACACACACACACACACACACACACACACACACACACACACACACACACACACACACACACACACACACACACACACACACACACACACACGCAATATTGCTCAGAATGAGATAAGGAATCAAATATTAAAGCATGACGTTTATCAAGTCACTTGGCCCGGACGGAGTTGCAAACTGGATACTGAAGGAATGTATAGACGAACTAACAGGAAAAATATACAAAATAATTCAATGTTCACTCAAAGAAGGAAAACTACCAGTGGACTGGAAAAATGCCAATATAGTGCCAATGTATAAAGAGGGAAATAAGGAAGACCCAACAAATTATAGACCGGTGTCCCTAACGAGTACAATAGTTAAAATTTGTGAGAGAATCATCAAAAATAGATGGACAAAACAGATGGAGGAGAACAATATACTGAACCCGAGGCAATTTGGATTTAAACAAGGAAGATCATGTACCACTAATTTAATTTGTTTCTATTCAAGATTGATAGAGATATAGCAAAAAATAGATGGCTGGGCAGACTGTGTCTTCCTGGACTTACAAAAGGCATTTGATGAGGTACCACACAGAAAATTACTATATAAACTGGAAACAATAGGAGGCATGCATGGAAAACTATTGAATTAGATGGAGTACTTCCTACATGGAAGAAAAATGAGAGTAGTGCTCAGAGACAAATATTCATAATGGGAAGAAATGAGCAGTGGCGTCCCACACGGGTCAGTACTAGCTCCGATAATGTTTGTTATATATGTAAATGACATGGACGAAGGCATTGAAAGTTACATGAGCTACTTTGCGGATGACGCGAAATTATTAAAGATAATAAACTCCAAAATAGATTGTGACTCATTACAGAGCGATCTGAACAAAGTCTGAGAGTGGAGCAAGAGATGGGAAGTAGAATTCAGTATCAAGAAGTGCAGTATAATTGAATTTGGAAAAAGCAAGAAGAGAATATCAGGACAGTATAAAATTGATGGAAAAGAAGTAGAGAAAGTAAATTCTGAAAGGAACCTAGGAGTAACCATCACCAAAGACATGTCGCCAGATAAACATGTAAATAAAATAGTCGGAGAAACATACAATTTGTTGAGATCAATAAAGGTAGCCTTTAAATACCTGGATAAGGAAATTATTAAGAAAATATCACAAACACTGATAATGCCAAAACTGGAATATGCAGCACTGATATGGTCACCCAATACAAAAAAGAATATAAGAAAATTAGAAAGAAAACAAAGAGCAACGACAGAGATAGCCCCAACACTTTCAAACCTGATATATGAACAAAGAAGACTGACAAACTGGAATTGCCAACCCTGGAACAAAGAAGAGAACGAAGGGACCTACTAAACATCTACAGAATTATAAAAGGAAAAGAACGCCTTGATAGAGGACCTATTAAAAAGGGACAGAGAAAAAACAAGAGGACATGCAATTAAACTAAAAAAAGATAACTACAGAAGAGACCTGAAAAAGAACAGCTTCCCACAGAGAGTGATACATATCTGGAACAAATTGGATGAAAAAATTCGTGTGTGCAAACACAATACAAGAATGTAAGAACAAACTTGATCTTGGGAGATATAGAAACGGGTCACCACAAGCATAGCTCCCTTTCCCGTATAATACAACTAGGTAAATATAACTGGGTAAATACGCACACACACGACTCGGTGGCGCGGTTGGTAGAGTCCACGACTCTCACTACGGCGATCTGGGTTCGAATCCTGCCCAGGGCTGAAAAAATTTCAGTATCGCTGTGCTTCGAGTCGTTAGTCCAAATCTCGTGGGCGGGGAGTTGGGTGTGTGTGTGCATGTAGGGTCACAGCATTACCCATAGATCGGTCATACGAGCTCTGAGCTCTCTTCCGGGAGGGAAATAACTGTCGATCACGAGTCCAACACGTGATCCAAAGATCATGGTGGTGGTGAATGGTGAATCACACACACACACACACACACACACACACACACACACACACACACACACACACACACACACACACACACACACACACACACACACACACACACACGCACGCACGCACATCACACACACACACACACACACACACACACACACACACACACACACACACACACACACACACACACACACACACACACACACACACACACACACACACACACACACACACACACACACACACACACACACACACACACACACACACACACACACACACACACACACACACACACACACACACACACACACACACACACGGATCATTACCACCAAATAGTATAGGCCAAGGATTATATATTTGTTGGTACAGAAATAGAGAAACAAAGCAGGGTGGAGGAGTGATGTTGCTAACCAAGAAAGGCCTAAATGTGACAAAAATCACAGAAGGAGAGA
>NC_134779.1:68016300-68021300 GCF_046742065.1 Oratosquilla oratoria
CAGGGCTCTTAGGATCTGTAGCAGGGAGTTCCTCGAGGATGAAATTCTCCGTATAAAAAACACTTTCAGGGCACTGGGCTATCCAGAGGGCCTGTTTTCCAACTCCTTACGGAAGGCAAGAGACATCAGACAACGGTGAAACACGGTAAATAGAAAGGACAAACAATATTTGATTGTACCAAGCTCAGACTTTTCACGATTGTTGGGGGACGCAGTTCGTCCACTAGGACTGGAAGTTGTGAGCGACACTGGAAAAAAGATAAAACAGCTTGTAACGCCAACATCAAGCACATCAAGTAACCTCAGCATCATCTACAAGATACCATGTGGTGGTTGTGAAAAATCATATTACGGAGAGAGCTACAGAGGTCTAGAAACCAGGATCAGGGAACACAAGGCAGACCTTCGATACCACCGACTATCTAACGCGATGGTGAATCATGTGGAATAAGATCACCTACCTGACTGGCAACAAGCAGAAGTAATACGAAAAGGACTGAGAAAAGGACAGAGGAAAGTTATCGAAGCCTTGTACATAACCACCAACTCTAACATTAATCAGAAAGTGGGGAACATAAAATGGACAAAATATACAGCTAAGTATGCAGCAGTGAGAAATTGCCCCAACACAGCGCCAACGTAACATGATTTAATTTATTCAATTTATTCCATCTTTCCCTCTTTTGTTCATATCACATTAATTTATAGCAAAATGTTTAATTTCTGTTACGTTTGTGTGAGTTCCTTTTCATAACATGGTCACACTATACTCATATTATCATAAAACGTGACATTCCGCCACATTTTTATTTAATTTATTTATTCCATCCTTCCCCTCTTTTGTTCAAATTTAATTTGTATCACATATAAATGTTTAATTATTTTCTGCTATGTTGATATGTGTTTCTTCCCACAACATGATCACACTATATTCATATAATTATAAAATGTGATATTTCGCCACATTTTAGGATAGCTCAGACACTATTCCCACACATACAACTGTTCGATTTCTGGTTTGTTAGTTTGAATTACATTTCACATCATGGTTTATTGGTTTAACACAAGTCATATTATACTCATGAAATTATAAATTGTAACATTACGACACATTATAGATCAACACCTCACACATACTGTTTCTGCACTTACACAATAATTCATTGTAAACTCCAACGGACCCCCACAAAGAGGGAACGCGGAGTCAACCAACTATGCATACTGCTAGATTTATTCTTAGAGTAACATTCCTCTGAAGAAACTACAAGCAAAACCGGTCAGGAATAATCTTGGAACGAGACCCGTGACTCTTTTTCCACCTTTTTCAACTTGTCGCAATGTCTCAACATATATATATATATATATATATATATATATATATATATATACATACATACATATATATATATATATATATATATATATATATATATATATATATATAATTATATATATATATATATATATATATATATATATACATACATTTAACAGAAAATTTTGAAAGTAATGAAAAGATGTTTTGGAAAGAAATTAAAAGAGGAAGAGGAGACGAATCAAGTAGAGAAGAAAAGGTAAAAGGTGCAGATGGAGAGATGATAATGGAAGAGAAGGCAGTGAGAGGAAGGTGGGCAGAGTATTTTAGGGAGTTGCTAAATGTGAAGGAGGATAGGGAGGCAAACGTAGGTGCAGTGGGAAGTGCTAAGAAAATGAGAGTGGTGAGTGAGAAAAATGGAGGAGAAATAGAGAAAAATGAAGTAAAAGCAGATGTTAAGATGATGAGAGCAGGTAAGGCACCTGGGTTGGATGAATGCCATGCTGAATGTCTGAAGAAAGGAGGTACAGTTATGGTGGACTGGCTGGTGAGGTTATTTAATGTTTGTTTAAGAGAGGGTAGAGTGCCAGAGGACTGGAGGAGTGCCTGTATAGTTTTGCTTTACAAGGGAAAGGGGAACAAGTGTGAGTGTAGTAGTTTCAGAGGGATCAGCTTATTGAGTGTAGTTAGGAAGGCTTATGGGAGGATCTTGATTGAGAGGATTAGGAGAGGAACCGAGGGATTAATTGGTCAGGAACAGTGTTGTTTTAGGACAGATAGGGGTTGTGTAGATCAGATCTTTGTGGTAAGACAGATATGTGAGAAAATTTTATGAAAAGGTAAGGATGTTTTTTGGTCCGTTATGGATTTGGAATATGCTTATGGCCGGGTAGACAGGAAGGCACTGTGGGAGGTACTGCAGATATATGGGATAGGAGGAAAGCTGTTAAGAGCAGTCAAGAGTTTTTACGAGAGTAGTAGAGCTTGTGTTAGGATTAGAAATGGAGAGAGTGAATGGTTTGAGGTAAAGGTGGGACTTTGTCAGGGATGTGTTATGTCGCCCTGGCTGTTCAATCTATACATGGATGGGGTGGTGCGAGAGGTGAATGCAAGGGTAGTGGGTCAGGGGTTGGAGATGGTTAAAGAAAATGGAGAAAAGTAGGAAATAAGCCAGTTGTTGTTTGCTGACGACACTGCGCTTGTAGCAGGATCAGAGGAGGGATTGAGGAAGTTAGTGACAGAGTTTGAGAAGGTGTGTGAAAGAAGGAAGCTGAAGATAAATGTGGGCAAAAGTAAGGTGATGAGATGTACAAGGAGAGAGAGTGGCAGCAGGCTGGAAGTGAGTATTAAGGGAGAGAGACTGGAGGAAGTGGATAGTTTTAGATACTTGGGTACGAGTATGGCAGGAAAGGGAGGAGTGAAGGGGGAGGTAGAAGGTACATTGAGAGAAGCGAGTAAATGCCTTAGTGTATTAAAAAGTGTAATGAGAAATAGACATTTGGGAATGGATGCTAAGAGGAGTTTATATGAAGGAGTGATTGTGCCAACAGCAATGTACGTGGCAGAAACATGGAACATAAGAGAGGAAGAGAGAAGGAGTTTGAATGTGTTTGAGATGAAATGTCTGAGAAGTATGATAGGGGTTACTAGGCTGGATAGAGTGAGAAATGAGGAGGTGAGGAGGAGAACAGGGGTGGAAAGGGAGTTGGGAGATAGGGTTGATGAAAGAGTATTAGGATGGTTTGGACACATGGGAAGAATGAGTGAAGAAAGATTAGTAAAAGAGGTGTGGAAGGAGTGAATATGAGGGGGCGTCCTAGGATGAGATGGATGGATGGGGTAAAAGGGGCATTACAAAAGAGAGGAATGTCTGTGGAGGAAGGACGGGAGAGGACAGAAGACAGGGGTGAATGGAGAAGGGTTGTGTATGGATGATGCTGTGATGCATGAGGGGGAGTGGGTGGGGGATGGGGAGTGAGGGAGTATATATGAGAAATAAATTGACACTGCCCGAAGGGATTTCTCTTCTCCTTTTCTGTGTAAGGGGACAGAGAGGAGGGGTCGCCAAATAAATGAAGCGCCCTTGCTGTGGATGTGCTGTGTCTTGCAACACTGCTTCGCTTCTGACCCAGGGCAGTGGACAGGATGCAGGGATGACTCGTCATCCAGGAGGTGCCGAGATGAGAGGGAGGGAGGAGGGTGGAGGAGAGTGGAATATATGGGGGATGGAATGGGTGGGAGTGATTTCTATGCTTTTTTCTTTTTGGCTACCCCCCGTGTAAGGGGGAAAAAGCCTTTGGTATATATATGTATGTGGGATAGGTGTGGAGTGGAAGATGTTAGTGATTTACTGCTTCTATTCTAACTACTGCACAAAATATGTCATGTAATATGGACCTATGTCACATTCATCACTCATTACAGACTATTGTTCTGGGTTGAACAAGATTTTTTGATAATACACAAAATAAACAAATTAATGAATAAATAAAAAATAGAGTAAAAAACAAAAAGGAAAATAAATAATTAGATAAATAAAATATTTGCAATCGTGAAAGACTCCTAGTAGCATTTGCCGTCAGCTAGCTAAAAGTATATAAAATATATCCCACATCAAAATAGCTACATTCATTGTTTGAAGTTGTTCGCAGCAGTTGAATAAGAACACCTGACGGCAATTGATATGTTTACACAACGGGACTTAAGGTTTCATAAGCAAAGCAGTTGTCGCCGATAGCACTTGTCAGCTATATTGATTCGCCCTCAGGGCTCAGAGGCGAAGCGGATCGTTGCAAGGTTTGCCTGCCTTCGGTTGGTCTGTTCCATATGTATGTGCAATTACACATACACATCATATTTGTGTATTTAAGTTTATATACACATATGTGTATTTGTTCCTATACATTAAGTCGACTTGATATTCAAGGAGATTTAGATAAGAACGTGTGATGAAATCTAATCCAAGTATTGAACAAAACAAAAATTATACGATTTTTTAATACAAGATATGCTGAAAAAAATGGAGAACGACAATAGGTTTAGTGTAATTATTGATAATACTTTTAGCGGAACCCACGACAACTACTAGTTCTGTGTGAAGGACGTCAGATAGAGTCATATCCCTCCACTCATCTTCAGACCCCGTCAACTTCGTCATTTTTCATCTTCTTCCCGTCTATCACCCCCAACTTCCTCATTTTCAATTGGAGGTGTAGCCCCGAGCTGCTGACATTCGGTCTCCGGACTGGATCAAAACTATCTCTTGATCAAATTTGACTTTAATCCTCCATCTCTAGACGAAAAAAAAAAAAAAAAAAAAAAAAAAAAAAAAAAAAAAAAAAAAAACCTGACAACCGGTGACTGCTCCTTTTCTTTTACTTTTTTCAGCCGGTAACATACAAACAGTCCCAAAATAATACAGCACAGGCATCAATCCAAGGTTTCTTCCAGAGAGATTTATGGAAGAGCCTGAGAACCGTTGCCAGCTGCTGTGGGGTTGCGGCTTCCCAGTCAGTGAAACTCGACGCAATAATTGACGGAACATTTACATAAAAAGGAAGGAGACTGCAAGAGACCATAGGGCCTACACCAGGCAGTTCCATGTCCATTACCACCAATCATTCCCATCCATGAAGTTATCTGACCTTCTTTTAAAACAACCAATTGTTTCAGCGCCAACTGCATG
>NC_134779.1:68028800-68031300 GCF_046742065.1 Oratosquilla oratoria
GATAACCCAACAGAGTAATTCCCAGTGACTCATAAACGATTTATAATGATAACGTGTTACATAAAACAACATATTTATTGCACCTTAGTACGGAGGCATAGCATAACATCGAAATTTTAACATATACGTAGCACGCTAGCGTTCACACAAAAATACATCACAGATTCAGCTTCGTTCATGAACTGTAGTTTAATTGATAAAACACATTAAAGTGAGGTTTATCAACGAGCTTACCATTTTAGTTCCATATACTCTCGATAAAATATCTAACACAATCATATCGCAGTTTCTCAAAACAACTGTAGATTACACAGCATAGCCACAAGTATATAACACATAGTAATGGTATAGCAATATAGCATTAGCATATCTCATACTATAACACGAACAAAAAGCATATTCTAGACTGGAATATATCGTATACCATGCGTCATATCAAATCAATCATTTCATGATACATTCGAACACACAAGACCTTTGGAATATTCTTCCTTGCTTTAAATAGCACGTAGCACATCACACTGCGTATCACCCCGTGACACCTGACATATTCCAACCAAAGTGGATATATCACTACATATCGCAGTCTGATTCCAATGTGATATCCGCAAATACCGGCCTCACTGCATCCGGATATAACGGACTCACTCCCGCATTTAACGGACTCATCAAAAACACGAACCGCCATTATATTGCATAACAAACGAGAGTAAAGACGGCCACTTTGGTCTACGCAAACATCACCCTCCCTCAAATTTAGCGAAACAATACAGACCTCGCACAACGTACACACGTGACGTCATCACCCAGTGACGTAATAAAGCTGACGTCATAACCTAGTTGACGTCACAACCAGCTGGCGTCACGCGTAATAAAACACAAGGACCATCACTACCCACCAATCGCCCATGCTATGCACGCCCCTCTGCCTCGCCTCCTCCTCCTCCTCCTCCTCCTTCTCCTCCTCCTCCTTCACCTCCTCTCCTCTGCCCTCGCCACCCACTCCTCTCTTCGACAGGACTGCATACTCAGCCTAGGTAAGTGCTTCCTCCTCTACCACCACTACCACCACCACTACCCACCACCACTACCACCACCACCGCCACCACCGCTACCACCACAGGTAGAACCACCGCTACCACCACCACCACCCTCCACCACCACCACCACCACTACCACCGTCTCCTCCTAATCATTATCGTCGTCCTCCTCTGTTTCTCTTCCTCCTCATTTCCCTCCTCCATTTCTTCCCCCTCCTTTTCCTTCTATTTATATTTATCTACATCCTTCTCCTCCTCCTCCACCTCCTCCTTCACCTCCATCTCCCTTTCATCCCTCTCCATTATTTCCTCTCCTGGACCCACTTTTCCTTATCACCTCTCCTCCTTCTCCTCCTCCTCCTCCTCCTCGTCCCACCACCTCCTCCTCCTCCACCTCCTTTCTTCCCTCTTTCCCTCCTTCCCTTCTTCATGTGTGCTGGGATGCACACGGATATTTTGTGTATAAAATTTCGCATGTGGTTATGACATTGTATTCGAGCGTTGTGTTCCCGCCATTGCCCAATGTTGTTGCATGTGTCTATATATATAAAGAGAATGATAATGATGCACAGGAGAGTGAGAGGGAGAGAGATGAGATGAGCCTGGTGCTGAGGGCAGACCTGCTGCAAATGACAGTGACGGTGTTGTAGACAGCTGTGCTATGTTGAATATGCAAAATTGTTTGCCTCCATTTTTTTTTTATTCTTCTGTATCTTTTCTTATATCATTTAGGAAATAATGTTTGATGATACTGCAAGTTTTATTTACTCATTAATACCTTAAGTACTTGTTGACATTCCTTACGGCCCAGAATCACGCATATTCTTTTATGAATAATCTTTTATGATAAAGGAATATTAAGTCACTTTTAACTTTTGCTATTCAGCCTTACTGCTATACTTCTTTGGCCATTTCTTAACCACTTTTGTGAGTCCACCTCTTTATCTTTCTATAATATCATAGGTAGGGCTAGGATTGGGGTCAGTTAGAATATCACCCATGTATTCCCATATTAGAAAGGAGTGGAAATATTGAAAGGTAGCAGCCTTACTCCCCGAAATATTAAAAAAAAAAAAAAAAGGTTGGGGGAGGATCGATGGTCTTTCTCCCATCCCAAGCCCGCTTTGCGTACACACTAAAGGAAGAGTTTGCTGCGGGAAAAAATAATGTCTACACCATTCCTGACTGACAGTGTACGAGTGTAAACACACACACACACACACACACACACACACACACACACACACACACACACACACACACACACACACACACACACACACACACACACACACACACACACACACACACACACACACACACACACACACACACACACACACACACACACACACACACACACACACACACACACGCACACACACACACACACACGCACACACACACACATACACACGCACACACACACACACACACACACACACACACACACACACACA
>NC_134779.1:68048800-68051300 GCF_046742065.1 Oratosquilla oratoria
TCCCCCGCATACATCACAGCATCATCTATACACAACCCCTCTCCGTTCACCCCTATCTTCTGTCCTCTCCCGTCCTTCCTCTTTTGTAATGCCCCTTTCACCCCATCCATCCACCTCATCCTAGGACGCCCCCTCATATTCACTCCTTCCACCTCTGCCTTCCACACCTCTTTTACTAATCTTTCTTCACTCATTCTTTCCATATGTCCAGACCATTCTAATACTCTTTCATCGACCCTATCTCCCAGTTCCCTTTCCACTCTTGTTCTCCTCACTTCCTCATTTCTCACTCTATCCAGCCTAGTAACCCCTATCTTACTTCTCAGACATTTCATCTCAAGCACATTCAAACTCCTTCTCTCTTCCTCTCTCATGTTCCATGTTTCTGCCCCGTACAGTGCTGTTGGTACAACCACTCCTTCATATAACCTCCTCTTAGCATCCATTCCCAGACGTCTATTTCTCATTACACTTTTCAATGCACCAAGGCATTTACTTGCTTCTCTCAATCTACATTCTACCTCCACCCCCACCCAACCCCTTTCTGCCACATTCGCACCCAAGTATCTAAACCTATCCACTTCCTCCAGTCTTTCACCCTTACTGCTCACTTCCAGCCTACTGTCACTCTCTCTCCTTGTACATCTCATCACCTTACTTTTACCCACATTTATCTTCATCTTCCTTCTTTCACACACCTTCTCAAACTCTGTCACTAACTTCCTCAACCCCTCCTCTGATCCTGCTATAAGCACAGTGTCGTCAGCAAATAACAACTGGCTCACCTCCCACTTTTCTCTATTTTCTTTAATCATTTCCAACCCTGACCCACTACCCTTGCATTCACCTCTCGCACCACCCCATCCATGTAAAGATTGAACAGCCAGGGCATAACACATCCTGACAAAGTCGCACCTTTACCTCAAACCAATGTATAATATATGAACTGAGCATGGACACTCGGTACTCATGCATAGGTTATATATATATACAAGAAGTCGGCAATGGCCGATACAGATGGCCTTTCGCACTCTGCCAAATGATCGCGAGTGAGGTCCGACACAACAGGAGGTCCTGCGGGAGTTTTATGGACACCTAAGGGATTGAATATTTCCTTCAGTAATCTTGCAACAGAGTAACTGTCGCATGCAATATGAAGACAAATATATATGCTTTTAATGTGATAATCTAACTTTAGAATCAAAGGGAATTGATTTAGTTAGGTTAATTTATGTTTTTAACTTTTCATTCGGTGTATAGTCATATCGGTGAAAAGGTATGCATGCCTTTGCTGTAATTCTGAGATCTCAGACCATATGGCTTTACTGGCGTCACATGTTGATCTCCTAATGGGAAGCGGACCACGTACCATCTAGCTTTTTGCATTTGGATGCTGGAGCCTTAGTCTTCGTTGCTACCTCGCTGTCCATATGCTTTCCAAGCATATTTGAATATATTAATTTATGCAGAAGGTAAGGCGCCATCTTTTATGTGATAGGAATAGCAAATATGGCGTTGAACTTATGACACAGTATGTGTCTGATTAAAAACCTTTTTGATATAAGGGCATGTATATAAATTTTTACTTTTTTTTTTACTTTTTATGTTTTTGCTCTTCCTGTGTATCATGTCAGACCTGTATTCAATAGAAATGTACTCTATATAGGTGAATACGAAATGAGTAGTGATCATTTGGAGAGAACAAACATGAGGGGATGGAAAAATTATACTTTTCATCAAAATGTTGCCCTACAACTGTAAGTGCAATATTTGTTGTTGTCACTTTGATTTACTGAGAATAAGATTATGCCATTCTGAGTTTTATTTTCGTTGCAGGTATTCAGTATCCTTTGTTATATATTAGTTTCTTTCTCTCTCTCTCTCTCTCTCTCTCTCTCTCTCTCTCTCTCTCTCTCTCTCTCTCTCTCTCTCTCTCTCTCTCTCACACACACACACACACACACACACACACACACACACACACACATATATATATATATAGATATATATGTATATAAATATGTATATATATATATATGTATATATATGTATATATATGTATATATATATACAGTATGTATATATATAAATATATATATATATATGTATACACATATACAGTCTGAATGAAAAAAGTAATAACACGATACTAGTTGGTCTTAGAGAGTCAATTAAAAGATAAAAATGACATTTAATTCATGAAGTGAAGGTTACTGCGTATAGATGCTAATCCAGCTCTCATGAGCGTTGGCTCAAGATGCGTCTTCCTCAGGATCTCTGAACAAGAAATCCGAGAGCCTCTGTCAGGACCAGGTGCCGACAGTGGCCGCCGACGTCATCGTCAGCTAGATGGGCTTTATTGTTGTCCTTCCTGAATCAGACGTCTATAATCCTCCATCTGTTAATTATTGTAAATTTGTTGAGGAGGAGAGAGATGTATTATATAGCAGATGCACTGTTTTTTTTCGTTTTATTGGTGTTTTTTTATTTTTATTTTCGA
>NC_134779.1:68068800-68076300 GCF_046742065.1 Oratosquilla oratoria
AGTAGGGGAGAGTTGGAGAAGACAAGAGGAAAGTAAGGGAGGAAAATGATCAAATTTACCAATGATGAGGCGAGAGGAGGGAAGATGTGAAGGAATGAGAAAGGGAAGGAGAAGGAGGGTGTAGGGTAGAGGTAAATGAGAAGAGAGGGAGGGAAGGAGGGGAGAAGTGGAATGGAAGAAGGAAAACGAGAGGAAGGGAGGGTTGGAGGAAGAACTGTGGGCTTAGGTGGTGTAGGGAATGGACTGAAGAAGGTAAACTTTTTTGTGTTTCCTTTTTCACCGCTTTGGGAGGCAATGAAGCAGCGTGCCCCGCGTGTTTACAAGTATAATCTCCCTTTTTCACTTTTTTTTTTGTCTTTTAATTTACCTGTGGATCTTTATTTTTGAATAAAAGTAGGAGTTTTGTCTCAGAGGTGCTGTGCGTAACAGGCATCATGCGTGTCATATGACACACATAGTCTTGCTGGGAGTAAACATTTTGTTCTCTTGAAGGTTTAAATCTATCTTGTTGGAGAATTATTTGAGTGTAGATATTGAGTTTTATGATTATTGTGTGTGCCTTTCTCTCTCTCTCTCTCTTTCTATTTTTGTGTACGTGTGTGTGTGTGTGTGTGTGTGTGTGTGTGTGTGTGTGTGTGTGTGTGTGTGTGTGTGTGTGTGCGTGTGTGTGTGTTTGTATGTATGTGTGTGCAAGTGTGTATATATGTGTGTGTAAGCGTGTATATATGTGTGTGTGTTTGTGTGTATGTATGTAAGCATATGCGTTTTTTGTGTGTGCGTTTGGTTATATGAGGATAGAGGGCAAATAGAAACTCGAGAATAGAGTTAAGCCTTACTACGGACAATTTGACCCTCTGGTCTTTCTCAAGACAATTAAAATTTGGGGGAAAGGTATCTAGTAGGTTACACAAAATAGTTACAGATTAGTTAGTTAGAGATACATATTACGTGTGTTGTTTACTTTTCTCTCACTAACAAGCAGTAAGAACACAAAAATAATGTCAAATCATATAGAATCAGTAATCCATCTATAGCACACACAGATAAATCAGGCTGGTAACACCTTCGAAATATTACACCACGAACTCGACAAGAGAATAAAAAAATCTTAGAAGCTGCAGGTATTGATAGAAATAAATCTAACAATAACCGAAGATGATCTATCACAAGGACTCTTTCAGGAGGAATATTAAAGGTCAATGATTGGAAAAAAAACAAAAACGAAAAGTTGGTAGAATTTGTTTTCTCTCCTGTTTCCTTTGTTTTGATGTATGATTATATGTTTATATACATGTATAGGTACACACACACACACACACACACACACACACACACACACACACACACACACACACACACACACACACACACACACACACACACACACACACACACACACACACACACACACACACACACACACACACACACACACACACACACACACACACACAATCACTCACATACAAACATACATACACTCGATGGCGTAGTGGTAGCGTTCGCGGCCGCCACTACGGCAGTCCAGGTTACAATCTCCCCAGGACTAAAAATTTCAGTAATGCTGCGCTGTGAGTCGTTACTCCAACTCTCGTTGAGGGGTGTGTGTCGTGTAAGGTCACAGATTACTCATAGATTGGTCACATATGAACTTTGAGCTCTTCCGGGAGGGTAATAGCTGTCGATCACGAGTCTAACATGCGATCCAAGACCATGGTGAATCACACAAATATAAAGCGATGCATGAAGAATTCTTAAAGTCTATGTTCCACTCAAACTACCTTGTCTATTAAGCTCCGCCCATCGCCGCCCCTCCTCAAAATTTGATTGGTGGCTAAGGAGAGATAGATAACCTGATTTGTGGGCAGGTGTTCACCCCACCCATCACGCATTATTCTTCTTTCCCTTTCCGCCAATCAGGTTAATCGTGGAGGGGGAAGGGGGCGGGGCTTACCTGTCAAGATAATTTGATTTTGGTAAAATAGAGTGGAGGGAGGAGAGAAAATATTTGAAGCTTGTATTCAAGTGTTGCGAGTGGCAAAGCGAGACGAAAATAATTGTTTATTTATTCATTTACACCATGATCGGTTTCTTTCAAATTCTGTTTTTGGTCGGGGGTCATTGCTTGTCTTCCTGTTTCATTGTGTGTGTGTGTGTGTGTGTGTGTGTGTGTGTGTGTGTGTGTGTGTGTGTGTGTGTGTGTGTGTGTGTGTGTGTGTGTGTGTATCTACCTAGTTGTATTTTGCGGGAGGAGAGTTATGCTCGTAGTGACCCGCAGTTGTATCTTTCCGCATCCAGTTCTTTCTTAAAAATCATGTATAGTTTTAGTACTCACTCTTTCCTATTTCAATTTGTTCCATGTGTGTGTGTGTGTGTGTATGTACTGCATGTGTGTGTGTGTGTGTGTGTGTGTGTGTGTGTGTGTGTGTGTGTGTGTGTGTGTGTGTGTGTGTGTGTGTGTGTGTGTGTGTGTGTGAAAGCAATAAGATTAAGCCAAACTTTTGATACCCTGTCCATTATATCCACTTTGTTCCATTCATGTTACAATTTGTTTTGAACTCAATAAATGCTCTGGACGTGGGTCACTTTTTTTCAAGAGACGAAGGGACCAAAGACCAACAAAGTGAGCCTTCGAGATGTACGTCGAAAAGAATCATCTCCCGACCGCTCGTCTTTAAAGCCCATTAGCACACTCACCTTTACCAGGAGGTGCAGCAGCCCCGAGAGTCTGGCATACGGTCTTTGGTTAGTGACACAGAAACAGACCCGCGCTAACGGAACATAGACGAAAATCCAACATTTTTATCTCCGGGAAAGGTCAATATATTTGCGGACGCTGTGGGGCTGCGTACTTAGAAACTCGAGGCAACAAGTATCATATTATTAATGTTTCAGCGTCTTGTCAGATCTTCTCATCCGGGGCTTGGTGTGGGGGTGGGGGTGGTGGCTAGGGGGTGGTGGGATTTCAGTGTTTCAGGACGGGGGGGGGGGTGGCTAAAGCAGTAGCATAGGACCATACATTGTCACAGGCAACTTGTTGGGATACTGATATTCCACAAACTTTAAATGAACATATTCTGTTGATATTTTCAATAACTCCAATTGAACATAATCTAAAGGACATCATACTCTTTTGAATGTTATAGATTAGATTAATGATAAAGACAAATAGATCACTTGGTAAATAAGACAAGTTTGTAATGAGGAAATTGGAACCATCTTGGTTAAATGGATTTATTCTTTATTCTGGTTAATGCCAGGTGATTTTATTCGATTGAGGGTGGAGGAGGAGGAGAAAGAGGAGGAGGAGGAGGAGGAGGAGGAGGAGGAGGAGGAGGAGGAGGGGTTCACGATACCTCGTTTAAGACTAAACTAGTTAAGATTATCTGGGTTTACCTCTTCGATGTGATGACATAACTTATATAAGAACGTGACCAAAACCTTACCTCCCTTGTTATTGTGTTAACACAGTTGTATTGACAACATTACTCTATTCACATTAAACTATTACATATAGGAATACGATAAACATTTTATAAGAATATTTCATTATATCGTGGGGCAGATATGGGCGACAGCAATTTTACCATACTGATTTTATTGTAGTTGATGCCAGGTAATTTTATTCAGATGTGGAGGGAAGGGGATGGAGGAGGGAGAAGGGGAGGGAGACGGGGGAGAAGGAGGGAGGGTGAGAAGGGGGAGAAGGGCGTCAAAGTAATGTGTCCCAATTTCTGATTGATCTAAACATCCTTTCCTCGCATAACTAAAATCGTCAATACTTAAAAAAATCTATTAATTGTGTTTATATTGGCAAAGTATCTTAACCAGAATGCGTTTCGGGAACAGGGTTAGCTTAACTCGTTTACGGAGGGTTTATGTGCTTGGTCATCTAAGTACAGTAAATATACTTTTTTTCGGTCGAGGGAAGCAGCCACGGACTGTGTAACTGGGTTACACAGAGTGGCTCGATTAATCTAGGTTTTAGTTCCGCGTGCATGTGAACACACACACATACACACACACTCACATACACTTGTGTGTGCATATACTAAATGCGTGTATTTATGTGTGTGTTTATAGGTGTGTGTGTGTGTGTATGTGTGTGTGTGTGTGTGTGTGTGTGTGTGTATGTGTGTGTGTGTATGTGTCTGTGTGTGTCTATGTGTTTGTGTGTGCGTATGTGTGTTTCTTTGTGTGTATATGTGCGTGTGCGCGCGTGTGTATGTGTGTGTGTATGTGTTTGTGTGTGTGTGTGTATGTGTGTATATGTGCGTGTGTGCGCGTCTGTATGTATGTGTGTGTACATGTGTATGTGTGTGTGTACGTGTGTGTACGTGTGTGTATGCGTGTGTATGTGTGATTCACCATGGTCTTTGGATCACATGTTGGACTCGTGATCGACAGCTATTTCCCTCCCGGAAGAGAGCTCAGAGAGAGAGAGAGAGAGAGAGAGAGAGAGAGAGAGAGAGAGAGAGAGAGAGAGAGAGAGAGAGAGAGAGAGAGAGAGAGAGAGAGAGAGAGAGAGAGAGAGAGAGAGAGAGAGAGAGAGAGAGAGAGAGAGAGAGAGAGAGAGAGAGAGAGAGAGAGAGAGAGAGAGAGAGAGAGAGAGAGAGAGAGAGAGAGAGAGAGACAGAGAGAGAGAGAGAGAGAGAGAGAGAGAGAGAGAGAGAGAGAGAGAGAGAGAGAGAGAGAGAGAGAGAGAGAGAGAGAGAGAGAGAGAGAGAGAGAGAGAGAGAGAGAGAGAGAGAAAGGGAGAGAGAGAGAGAGAGAGAGAGAGAGAGAGAGAGAGAGAGAGAGAGAGAGAGAGAGAGAGAGAGAGAGAGAGAGAGAGAGAGAGAGAGAGAGAGAGAGAGAGAGAGAGAGAGAGAGAGAGAGAGAGAGAGAGAGAGAGAGAGAGAGAGAGAGAGAGAGAGAGAGAGAGAGTGTGTGTGTGTGTGTGTGTGTATGTGTATGCGTGTGCAACCTCACTCGCCTCAGTACCTCTTAGCGAGCGGGTGCCAACTTTGCTACGTCGGGTAGCGGAGCGATATCCTCGTCAGACAGGCGGACGCCTCTTGGAGGGAAGGATGGGAGAGGGAGGGGGGAGGAGAGAAGGGGAGGAGGGTAGAAGGAGCAAATAGGAAGGAAGGGGGAAGGAGAGGTGGGGAGAAGGTTGAAAGAGGAAGGGGAGTGTCTGGGGAGGTGTCCTTGCAGCTGAGTCTGCAACTGCATCTGGTGGAGAAGGCCAAAACCACATGTCATTATTCGTTTCTCCGCAATGAACCCCCGAGACGGGTCTGGCAGACTGCCCGGATGGTGGCCAGTCTGGAGCTCTCTCAGTTCTTCTTGGGGAGGTGATGGGCTGGAAAGAGCAATATGGAAAGATCCGGAGACCAAACTTCCCGCAGAGGACAGTGCATGGAACACAGGTTTAAGTTTCAGAGACTCGACGAGATTAAATGGTTGATTGACATATGCATTATATATATATATATATATATATATATATATATATATATATGTATATATATACATATATATATGTATATACATATGTATATATATATATATACATACATACATATGGTGTATATATGTATATATGTACATATATATACACACATATATACGTATATATATATGTATATTTATATATACTATGTGTATACATAAACATATACATATACATATACATATATATGTATATATACATACATACATATAAATATATATATATATATATGTATATATATATATATATATATATTATATATATGCAGAAAGATCACTATAAACAACACGTGATCCACAAATTTTGCTGGTAACCACTAAGGAAATCGGAAGAAAACAGTATATCCCAAGCGCTTTCGTGTAATTCACATCTTCAGGGGAATACAGAAAAAGTTGTGTTACAAAGAGGTTTAAAAATAACAAGATTATACACTAGGAAAGGAACTGACATAGCACAAGATGACACGAAATATTACATTAGGAAAGGAACCGGTGAAGCACAAAAAGTCACATATGAAATAAGAATAAGTCTTGGTACACAAAGTCATCAAAGAAAAAGAAATCTAGAGAACAGCACAATTCACCAAATTAATTTTGGTCACATACAACCTGATTACAAATTTTGTTAATGATGAATTTATCTAATTTATAAATGCCATTACTGATATTAAGAGTAGAACCTTCAGAAATTTTTATAATACTACTTTCTATTATGTTTCTATTGACAAATGAATTACAAGAAATGATAGAGGAAGCATTAGTCCAATTAGTACAATGATTGAAATCTTTCATATGAAAAAATAGAGCATTGGATTTTATTCTGTTTTAACACTACATTTGTGTTGTTTGATTCTGGTTAATAGTTCTTTGCCCGTTTGTCCAATGTAATACTTTTCACAATCTCTGCAAGGGATTTTGTATATGCAACCATCAGAATCAGCGGGAGAATTTTTTATTATTAATTTCTTAAAAGTGCATGGGTTATTAAACGCTACTTTAACATTCCATGTTTTAAGTAGATGAGGAACTTGAGAAAGATTGTTACTGTAAGGTAATACTAAAAGATTCTTAATGTCAAAAAGGGGAGGGGGTTGATTCCTATGAAAAGTTTTTTTTCACTAAAGAGAGAGCGTTATCTAAAAATGTTCTAGGGTACTTTAATCCTAAACCTAGGTTAACAATAGACTCAAATTCCTCATCAATGAATTCCGGGCTGCATATCCGCAAGGCACGTAAGAACATAGAAGAAAATACAGATTTTTTTTACTTTATCTTGGTGTTCAGAGTAATAATGAATATAAGAAAACACATTAGTCGGTTTTCTATAAATACTAAATTTAAAGTCATAACCTTCTCTGTGGATAAGGCAATCTAAAAAGGGCAATTTGTTATTATTTTCTAGTTCTACAGTAAAATTAAAGGAGGGAACTAAATTATTCAGAGATTGTAGAAAAGCATCCAGGTCTTCAGTACATGGCCACAGGCAAAGAACATCATCTACATATCTATACCATATCGCATTAGATGGCAAAATTTCACACAATAGTTCTTTTTCAAAAAATTCCATGTAGATGTTGCTTAAAACAGGGGAGAGGGGCTTCCCCATAGCCATTTCAAATTTCTGGGAATAAAATTTACCGTTAAATTCAAACTTACAATTTTTTACGCATAATTTGATAAGTTCAATTATAATAGCAGAAGGCAAAGGAAGTGAGATTTTGTCTAAATAATCAGTAAGAAAAACAATTAAATCATCTACAGGAATTTTTGTGAACAAACTAGTTATATCAAAACTTACTAACCTAAAATTATAATTAATATCTAGACCATTAAGTTTTTGAACTAAGTCTACATTATCTTTTAAGGATGAATTAGAAATTGTGCCAACTAATGGACTGAGTAAGGACACTAGCCATTTGGATAAATCATAAGAAATGGATTTAACAGAGCTAATAATAGGTCTTATTGAATTATTTGGTTTGTGTGTTTTTACTAATCCATACATAT
>NC_134779.1:68086300-68091300 GCF_046742065.1 Oratosquilla oratoria
GCTATGGAGGACTCGATTTTGATTGGCAGAAAGCCATGGGATGTTTGAAATACGGGGTTCTGATTGGTCGGCAGGGGTCCCAAGTCCTTCAGGCTGGAGCTCACGGGTGCGCCGATGGCAACGGAGAGAGTGTGAGAGAAAAGGGAAAAAAAGAAAAAAAAAAAGACGGGCTGTGATTGGTCACAGTGAAGACCCAAGGACCAATCAGAAACGTCGAGGGGCACGGACAAAGGAAGTGCCCTAAGATGTGGAGACAAAATATGAAACAAATAAAGACCTGATTTCTGGGTGATTTTTTTCTTTTTTAGCTTTTTTAATGTTTAGTTTAGCATAGGTTAGATTAGTTTGTTCTAGATTAGGTGATAATATTTTTGCCAAATATTGACCTATGTTTAGGTTAGGTTAGGTATGGTTAGGTCAAGCCAGGTCAGGATAGGTGAGGTTAGGTTAGGTTAGGTTAAAGTATTTTAGTTTGTTCTAGGTTAGGGAATATTGGATTAGCCAAATATTGGCCGAAATCTTCAAAATACCGCTATATCAATGGTGATACTGATCAAACATGGCGGATTATTTGTATATCAACGGCGATAGCGATATCGACGTCATAATTGGCGATACCGTTGTCTTAATTTACTGAAAATAAAGGTGTGGTAGTGGGTGGGGGGGAGTTATATAAGGGAGGATGGGGGAGTTAATAAAAGCCTGTTTAGCTAATAGTTCACCAGGGGGCCTTGGGAAGCAAATTTGTTGCTAAATTTGCCTCAGTTTAACCTTAGGGTAAATTTCCCCCACCGGTTACACTAGTCCTACACACGCATGAACCCACACCTATCCAGGGACTTTTTGCCCCAATATATGGCTGGGTAAAAATCTAGAGTCCTCCAAGCTGAGTAATATCATCTGACGTCAACAAGAATAAAATAAGTAAATTGGCTTTGAGGCTTCCATGGATTGACCGTCCAGAATCCAAGCCTACTGGGCAAGCGTAAAAGGATGGTAAGCTTAGCCGGATTGTGGGTCTAGACATAGACGTAGAATCACGAGTGTAAGCCCTGTCCATCCTCCCGTATTTCGCAAACATACAAGACAGGCCCGAGAAGAATCGAACCCGTGACTACAACAGGCGAATCATGGGTGATGTCGCTATCCATCTCAGTCTAAACCCGGGGTTCGATCCACAAACTGTCCAAGCAGGCAGGGCAAAGGTGCCGGATACTGATTGGCAACGATGATGATGATATTGACAATGGTTATGATGACGATGATGAAGACGGTAGTGACGGTGACAGTGATTGTGATGATAATGAAATGATAATGAAAATTATGATGATAATGATGATGATGATGATGATGATGATGATGATGATGATGATGATGATTATGATTATGATTATGATGATGATGATGATGATGATGATGATGATGATGATGATGATGATGATGATGATGATGATGATGATGATGATGATGATGATGATGATGATGATGATGATGATGATGATGATGATGATGAAAATGATGATAATGGTGAAAATGATGGTGATGGTGAATATGATGGTGATGGTGATAATGATGATGATGATGATGATGATGATGATGATGATGATGATGATGATGATGATGATGATGATGATGATGATGATGGTGATGGTGATGGTGATGACGATGGCAATGAAAATGATGATGATGATGATGATGATGATGATGATGATGATGATGATGATGATGATGATGATGATGATGATGATGATGATGATGATTGATGATGATGATGAAGGTGAAGATGATGGCAATGATGATGATGGTGTGTGATGGTGATGATGATAATGATGATGATGATGATGATGATGATGATGATGATGATGATGATGATGATGATGATGATGATGATGATGATGATGATGATGATGATGATGATGATGATGATGATGATGTGTCGTCATCGTAGCAAAGGAGTTAACTCACTAAAGCGTTTTGTCCACTTTAATGACGTTAATTTGGTTAACGCTATACGATTCTATTCAGATTAGAAACACCCCTTGTAGGTTAACCTTTTCATTGGTTGCCACCAGTCGATATTATTCAGCTGAGGTAAACTTCTGTTAGTCGTGTGTGTCTATGGGGGGGGGGGGAGGGTAGTCTACGTGAACTCGAAACCTGATTGGTCTCAAAGACTCAGCCATCAACAAATTGTCAACCACAAGACAAGATTCTCGAACTGAAGACGGCAGGAGTGCGCCGATTTTGATGGTTCTGGCGCCGAACCACATGTAATTTGAATCAGAAGTACCAAATATAGTTGTTCTGATGCCAAACATTTGTCGCTAGAAGATTCGGTGCCAAATATGTTTCTTCAGTGTGGTAGATACCTATCCACAAATACTATGTAGTCAAATACGTATTGTCAAATATGTGTTGCCAGGAGTTTTGATGCCAAGTATTTGTTGACAGTGGTTCTTGTGCCAAATGGGTTTTCTTTGCTATTTTATTGACCTAAACATTTGTCGCCAACGATTCGATCACCAATCATTTCTCGCTAATGGGTTCTGGCGCCGAACATTCTTGGCCAGCTGTTCTGGTGCCAAATCTGTTTCCCGAACTGCTTTATTGCCCCAAACATTTGTTTCGGGCCATCGATTGTGGTGCCAAGTATATTCCACCAGCGGTTCTGGCGCTAAACATTTGTAGGCAGCGGTTCTCGCGCCAAACATTTGTCGACGGGTTTGGCTCGCGTGCAGCGTCTCTGGCGCCAGGATATTTTTCGACGGGTTTGGCTTCCGGTCGGCGAGTGTCAGGGCGCCTGGGCTGCCTCGCGGCTAGTCTGGCGCCAGTCGGTTGGTCGAAATAATATCAGCTGTTGACACGTTGTGGCGATGAATTCTTGGAGTCAACCAATGGTAGTCCACTATAGTAAATATAATAACATTACTGGAGGACATCACATGCACGGTGTGTGTGGATATGTATGCGTGCGTGTTTGTTTGTTTACTTGTGTGTGTGTGTGAGTGTGTGTGTGTGTGTGTGTGTGTGTGTGTGTGTGTGTGTGTGTGTGAGTGCGTGTGTGTGTGTGTGTGTGTGTGTGTGTGTGTGTGTGTGTGTGTGTGTGTGTGTGTGTGTGTGTGTGTGTGTGTGTGTGTGTGTGTGTGAGTGTGTGTGTGTGTGTGTGTGTGTGTGTGTGTGTGTGTGTGTGTGTGTGTATGTGCGTGCGTGTTTACTAAATTATGTTTTTGCAGGCCTAGGGCGCATTTGCAGGATCCCGCCTCCTGTTTTTCTATGATCATTTCCCTACATGGTAGGCCTGAAATCTAATAAAATGTCAGTTCCAGTCCAGATCACTGCCATGAATTTCACGGTAATTACAGAATTTCGTGTTTGTGTATATATGTGCGTGCGTGAATGTTTCTGCATGTGTACGTGTGTGTGTGTCCGTGTGTGCATGTGTCAGTGTGTGTGTGTGTGTGTATGTGTATGTTCATATATATCAGTCTTTGTGTGCATACATACGTGAATACAATATTCCATATACAGTAATCCTATAAAGTCATTAAGGTACATGTTCTGGGTAGCGCCAGACACTTTTATTCAGTTGAAAGATTTTATTTTGACTACGGTCTTCCTTGAAATATGGTCAGTAGTTATAATCCACCCATAAGGTGACAAAAATTGCCTGACATTTGCCATAACAAAATATATACCATACGCCCTCAGATGAATAAAATCGTATAGTAGACCCCGCCCCATTCCGAGTATAAGGCGGGGCCGGGCGTAGTTGACTTAAAGAAAGAGGCGGAGTTTTGAGCATCGTGGGCGGGGATTTGGTGAACGTAGGCGGGGCCAAGGGAGAGGTGGGCGGGGCCTGGAACAGCGAGAGCAGAGCGAAATGGAATGAAGAAAGATGTTTGTGTATATGTGTGTATGGTGTGTGTGTGTGTGTGTGTGTGTGTGTGTGTGTGTGTGTGTGTGTGTGTGTGTGTATGTGTGTGCGTGTATGTGTGTCGTGTGACGTTACTTTTGCATCGGAGGTGTTTCCTTTGACCGAATAAAATCGTCTGGCGCCAATTAGAATAAATGTATAAGTTACTGATATCAGTGAATGAGTTAACTGGAGTATTGACGGCATGTTCTTTGCACTCGATATTTTAGGGACTTTAAATGATATCCCTATGGCCTAAGTCAACAAACATTCTTTTATGATTTTGGACTAACCCCCACTCAGAAAAGAATGTTAATAAAATTTTAACTTCTATTCTCTCACCGTTCCTTTTTTCAAAATTCTCTTGTACCATCTTTATAACTCTAAAGATAGAAGCGCTGGTTATTGCTAAAAATAATTAAGAAAAAATTAGCCACAATTAAGTTCTGACTAAATTTTTAAGTCGAGGGTGGCGTAGGGGTGAATTAGGGGAGGAAAGGATTAAGTGTGGGAGGGATTAAAACCATAAGAAAAGCTACTTGAGTTTGGGCTCAGGGTAATGCGGGCGGGACGTGAACAGCATGGGCGGGGCCAGGGTGAGGCCTATGGACCTCGTGGGTAGGGTAAAGATGATGTAGGCGTCAAAAGAAATGTGGGCGAGAAGGGGTCTTTTGGGGAGAAGGAAGGGCAATGTGGGTAGAAAGGAGGGAGACTGGGCGGGGCAAGGGTGAGGTAATGAGATTACGTGGGTGGAGCAAAAAGCTATTTAGATAGGGAGGACACAGCGAACGAAGGGTTATTATGATATAAAGGAACTATGTGGGCGGGTTTTGTGGGAATGTCGGTGGAGCCAGTAAGAGACAAAGTGAGGGGCGAGGGGCAACGTGGGTGGAGCTTGGGCAAGAAGCAAGGATTTGGACGAAGGCGAACCAAGGGGTATCATGTGCAGGGCAGGGTGTGGGATGTGTGGGTGGGGACGGGACGGGCTAGGGGCGGGGCCCCTTGGCCCGGCGCCAGGAGAGGTTTTTCATTTTGCCGGCTAAAAATAGCGCCGGACTTTGCGGCTCTGCGCCCGCAACAACATCAG
>NC_134779.1:68108800-68111300 GCF_046742065.1 Oratosquilla oratoria
ATATACATACATACATACATACATACATACATACATACATACATACACACACGCACACACACACACACACACACACACACACACACACACACACACACACACACACACACACACACACACACACACACACACACACACACACACACACACACACACACACACACACACACACACACACACGTCGACAACACGAAAAATTGGATATTTTTACTGAATATCAGGTCAATAGATTTCAAAGAAAATTAGAAGAACTGTGTGATGAAAGTGAATGGAAGAACGCGGGTAAACTAGGAATAGTGAACAATCTGTCGAGTAAACAGTTATCTAAATCAGAAAAGGAAGCTCTTTCTCTTGGTTTGAAATTTGATACAGGTATTAAAAAGTACAACTATGTGGAACAAGTGTCCCGTAATTACAGATGAACTGACGAAGACACGAAGAAAGGTTTTATTCAAGGTGTGATAGTGTGTTGCCTAGCAGCAGCAGACCAACAACCCAATGCTTTACCAACGAGATACATATCTGCCCTCAAAAATCTGGACGAAGATAAAGATCTAGTGATCACACAAGCGGGCAAAGGTGGAGGAATTGTCGTTATGGATAAAACCGATTATGACAGGTAAATGTTAGATCTGCTCGAAGATGAAAATACTTACAAAAAACAAAATAGCGGATTCGCCAAAGAAAAGGCGATGGAATTTAATAAGGCAGCGAGGCGCATCTTAAACAAAACTACAAAAGGTAAGAAATTAGTAAGCTTGTTAGAAGAAACACCGCGACCCCCACACATGAGAGGCTTACTCAAAACGCACAAACCAAATATACCCATGAGACCCATAACATCGGGAATAGGATCAGCTCCACATAGACTTGCCAAAATATTAGCGAAACCCCTTACAAAAACATTAGGTACCATCGGTGATGCACACCTCAAGAACTCATCTGATTTATTAAATGGACTTAGAGGTATGGACCTAACTGGCAAAAAACTAGCCAGCTTTGATATTTAAGCTTTATTTACAAATGTATCCACAAAAGAAGCGTTAAAAGCAGTTAAAAAGTAGTTAAAAATCTGAGGGAGAATGAGCTGCCAGTAGCTAAGAGAGACTTCATCGATTTAGTTTCTCTATGTGTCAACTTCGGCCCCGTCATGTTCAATGGCGTAGAATATTTCCAGCATAGTTGGTTAGCCATGGGGTCTCCCCTTAGCTCAGTGATGGTATGTTTATGTTTGGAAGAATTAGAAAGTACCAGTTGCATCAAACTCATGGGTAAAGAACAGAAAATACAATTTACATTAGAAGAAGAAATAAACGATGAAATTCCTTTTTTGGATACTATAATAAAGAAAACAGAAAGCGGAATAAAATTCAAAGTATACAGAAAGCCAACACACCGAGAAGATTACATTCATTTTTATTCAGCTCACAGTACTAGAGTCAAATCAGGGATAATAATCGGATTCATGTTAAGAGCCCTAAGGATATGTATCAAAGAGTTTTTACAGGATGAGCTTAGCCATATCTTTAAAACCTTTCAGGAATTAGCATATCCTTTGGGCTTTCTTATAAAATTAAAACACAAAGCCATCAAAATTATGGGAAGGAGCACAACATCTACAGATAACAGCACCAGCAAGGACGAAATATTTATTTCAGTTCCTAGCTCTAGATACGCACCATTAATTAGTAGTTTTTTAAAGAACACCAGAATAAATTTAGTAACATCAGCGGGAAAGAGAATTGGCGAGTTTACCAGAAATACAGAAAATTTGCAAGAAAATAAAAGTGTTGTTTACAGAATTCCTTGTACAAGTTGTGAGAAAGTTTACATCGGTGAGACAGGACGCGGCATGGACAGAAGATTAGAACACAAGAGGGATGTGAAACATCACAGAACATCAAATGCCCTAGTAGTTCATATCGATGAAGAAAATAATTTGCCAAACTGGAAGGAAGCCCACGTTCTACATAGGAAAATGGGAAAAAAAGAAAAGGAAAGCTTTGGAGGCGGCACACATTGCCACCGAGAAAACAACAAATTCTCGTAAGGGGTTTATGTCCTGGGCTCAAACGTCCGCACAACTGGCGGTCGGCGAGTGTGGGGGGACAACGAGACCGGGATGAGGTCACGCAGGGTCGTCAGATCACCATGTAAGCTGTTGACGGACTTTGATTCTTATTCTGTATTCAGTCCACTGAGGAAGGCCCAAGAGGTCGAAACGTCTGGTTCTGAATAAAACTCCATACTCTAGCCTTAACGTTTCATTTTGCCACCTCACCTCCTTATATATATATATATATATATATATATATATATATATATATTTATATATATATTTATGTATATATATATGTGTGTGTGTGTGTGTATACATATATATCATACATATATAAATATACATATACATATATCGATGTATGCATATACAAATATATATATATGTATATATACATATACATATATATATATATATATATATATATATACATACATACAT
>NC_134779.1:68123800-68126300 GCF_046742065.1 Oratosquilla oratoria
TTCAACTGAGGTAAACCCGTTCACTAAACCCATATACTACTAACAAAGACGGTTAACCCGTATCGGTTAATCTTGTTGGGAGATGAAGTCTTGCTTACTTCAACTACCGCCAGGCTATCTTATTCAAACAAGGAAGAACACCTCACTATACCCAAAGAGTAACGAGAATTGTTTGAAAAAGGTATTATGAAAATTCTATTGATAAATTGTGTTTATTACTATCAAGGAATGGTAAATATGAATATATTGAAAAGAAATGTTGATCATTCTTTCAACAGGAAACGTTTGATTAAAACAAAATTCCCTAATGTTCGAAACGAAAACACGTTTTCTAATATTTACCAGAATGTTAGTTATTTTTAGTAGCGTTTTCTTTAGCAACACGGAAAGGAAATACTATTAAGAAAGAAGTGGTTAAGATGGACAGTAAAAAAAAAATAGTGAAGTGTAAAGACATCATTAGGGAAGAACTAGTAAATATAAAGATAAAAATGAAATAACACATTAAAGAGTAAATGTATACTGAGGCGCCATAGGACATTATGAGAGCCCACATGAGATCTTCTGGTCTATAGACGAGCTAGATGAAGAATGATACTGTAGACAGTCATTACTCTTTTTTTCATGTCTATGTCACCTGATGTCCTACAGGGCTCTGTTCTATTTCCTACTCTCTTTCTCCTATTCATAGATTACAGGGCCTCGCGGTAGCCCATTGGATACCGTCTTGTACTCATAAGCTGGTGGTCGTGAGTTCTCTTCCCGGGATCCGCTGCGGTCTTTTTGCGTTGGGTCCTGACAGCCCTGACCAGGGGGAGAGGGGGGGGGGGCGGTGACCCAACGTCGACCTTAAAAAAAAAAAAAAAAAAAAAAGGCTCACCATAACTGACAGAGCTTTCCCACTTTCCACTGAGTGGAAGTGGGATGGTGAGGTAAGCTCATGAATTACCTACTTGGTCCAACATCCATACGCTCTTATGCTGATGACATCACATTCTTCAGACGTTGTTCTCAAACTTAGTCTCATTCTCCTTGAAGAATCATGCAGAACACCCAATTTCTGAGCTTTCTATTGTATCTGATTAGAGCAAAGAAAACATAGCATAGGTAAATTTCTCCAAGACTCAGTTTGTTCACATCTTCACTCAATACAATCTTTTAAAGAACTGTTTCCTTTCCTTCGATACAACATAACCTTTCCCTTCTGATAGCCTACACATTCTTTCTTCTTCACTTGTAAAATTAACTGGTAAATTTATATATATGCTGCTAAAGGAGATTCGATGAAACTAGGTGTTTTGTATCACATTTAAAGTTTCTTAACTCAAGAGGAGCTGTTTATCCTCTACAAGGGGCCTCATGTTCTCTTGTATGGAGTATGATTCTTATGTACTTCAGTCACTCCCTGGCTTTCGCAATATATATATATATATATATATACATATATATATACATATATATATATATATGTATATATATACGCACACACACACACACACACACACGCACGCACACACACCCCCACACACACACACACACACACACACACACACACACACACACACACACACACACACACACACACACACACACACACACACACACACATATATGTCTATATATATATATATATATATATATATATATATACGTACATATATATATATATATATATGTATATATATATATATATATATATATATATATATACACACATAAGTTTGTGTGTACGTGTATGTGAGAGACTAAATAAATATCTGAATACATAGAAAAATAGACATAATTCATTGTAACTCAGAAGCAAAAAAGTATATGAATAAGTAGCATATACATAAATAAAGTAATGAAATAAACAAAATCGGTCAACGTACATATACAAATAAAAACTTTGGTAAACTGCTAAATATGCAAATGAATATATGAATAGATAAGAAGTCTCTAAACGCAATTTGGGAATTTTAGTCAAAAAGTTAAGGAGTACAGGACAAGTTGAAAAAAAAAATCTGCTAAAAAACTTTGGACTCGGAGCCTAATTAGCGAAGTGCTGTTTCGTAAACTCTGAAACTTCCATGATTACAACATAATGAAACTGAACCTGAAGTGGGGAGAGAGAGAGAGAGAGAGAGAGAGAGAGAGAGAGAGAGAGAGAGAGAGAGAGAGAGAGAGAGAGAGAGAGAGAGAGAGAGAGAGAGAGAGAGAAGGAGAGGCAGGGATATATATATATATTATCATTATTATTATTACTGTTATTATCATTATTATTACTGTTATTATCATTACTATCAATGTTATCTTTATTATTATCATCATTATTATTTCTATTGTCATTATTATCATTTATTTATCTATACATATTTACTCATTTATTTATCTATTCATCTATTTACTTATGTGTGTCTTTACTTATGCATTATAATATTTTTTTTTCTGGAAAGGGAAACGTGTGAACGATCAGACTAAAACACAAGAGGGAGACGGCTCAGTCCCGAAGCCAGAGCGG
>NC_134779.1:68133800-68138800 GCF_046742065.1 Oratosquilla oratoria
TGTATAGTGGGACTGTTATTGAATGTCTAGGGGGTATGATGACTGTGTTAGACATCAGTGCCTTTGAGGTGACATAAGGGGGTGGTCGGAAGGAATAGTTGTTAGTGGGATTGGGAGTATTAAAGGAAGGTAGACATGAGAGATGTTGTGTGTCTGAGTTGGGTGTCTCAGGAACTGTTGATTCATTATTTACATCTCGGAAGGAGATTTTGTTAGTCTCAAAATCTATCTTAGTTTTCCAAATCTTTAATGAGTGTAGTCCTATTATACCTTGTTGATCAAGGCTCCATTCATCTGCTATGTGGAAAGTTGTGAAACCTACTTTGTGATTGTTGACTTCAATATTTAAGTCTATGGTGTCGTGTAGAGGAATTGTGCTCCCTTCTATTAAGAGTCCTTCCATATTGGAAAATTGAATTTGGGGTGGGTCATTTAATGCTTCATACAGAGCTCTTGGGATGATGTTCAGGTTTGTTCCTGTATCAACCATCATGTCAACTTTAAGTTGGTCTAAGCTTACTTCTAGGGTGAGGTATTTGTGTTGTGTATGAGATATTCCTATGGTGGTTTGGTGCGTGAGGCTGGTACACGTTCCCCCAATCGTTGTTTAGTATTGGTTGTCGTGTTGGAGGGGGGTGTTTGTCGATGGGTGGTGAATGGGTTGTTAGTTCTCTGATGCGGTTGTTGTTGTGTTTTCTGTAGGTAACACTCTTCGTTGGAGTGAGATGATGTTTGGTGTAGGTTGCAGTATTTGATTGGATGTGTTGGTGTAGATAGGAGTGGGTGTTTAAAGGGGGGTGGAACTTGTTTGTTTTGATTCTGGTGTGAGGTAGTAGTATGCACTGAGCGTGGGTGTTGTTTTTGCTGTGTCCAACACTGGGCATCTGTGTGGGAAATGGTTCCATGAACTGAGCAAGGGATAGGGTGGTGTTGTACCTGCGGGTATTGTTTTTGCTGTATGCAGTCTTTCGTGTTGTGACTGTTTGATGAATGGTAGGAGCACCACTTAGAAGGTTGTCCTTGATTGGTGGGAGGGGGGTGCTGTGAGTGAAGGCTATTTAGTCTGGGGAGATGGTTGGGGGTATCTAAGGATACATTGCAAGCATTCATGATATCTAAAATATAGGTATAAGCTAGAGGATTTCTAGTGTCTAGTTCCTTTTTGGAGGCTTCCTTTAAACACTTTGGAGGGAGTTGGGAGAGATAGGAAGCTATTTCAAGGAATGTTAGTAAGTGTTTTGTTGGCATTACATTTTGACCAAATTGATCAGTGTGAGTCCAAGGAGAGTTATTTTCTAGGTCTTCTCTGACCTCTTTCATTCCGTTTGCAACAAAATCCATTATGTTAGTAATGGAATGTGGTGGGACTCTAGTGTTATTGAGGAAGGTGATGAGGAAGGAAATGTTGTTAGGTTGTTTGTTATGAAAGACCTTAAGGAGGTGGCGTTTATATTCCTGATAAGTGATTCCAGATGCAACTAGGGTGTCTAGCATCCTTGCCTTTGAACGGCAAATGTCAGATGGGTTTATTTTCTGACGGCACAAATTTATTTTATCTGTCTCTGAGTATTGATTCTTGGAGAAAAACAGGTCACATGCTGTCAAAAAATCTGTAATGGATAGTCCGCTATCTTGGGAAAAGGTTGGGATTTCTGTGAGGGGGGTTATGGTTTGATAATTGTTAATTATTGTTGGTTGAGGTTGTGGGTAAGGATAATATTGTGGGTTTGGAGGAAGGTTAGGTGGTGGTTGGTGGTATGGTGTGGAGTGGGTTTGAACAGGTGGGGTATGGGGGGGAGGAAGGGGGAAGTTTTGGTACTGTTGCTGAATGGGAGGGGGGTTATTATGTGTTGGGATATGGGGGTTGGATGGATTATGGTTTATAGGAGGTTTTGTTTGCATATTTGGTTGGATGGGAGGAATGGGTGGTTGTGATTGTGAGGGGTGAAAGGGGTCTACTTGAGGAAGCTGGTTGAAAAAAGGTAAGACATCGTTCTCATAAAGGGGAGTTATAGGGGTATCTGCATTAGGATTAGATTTGTCATTGCCAATTAAGTCTTCTGTGTGTATTTCCTCTTTGTCACTGGATATGTCCTGTGGTTGTTTTTCCTCTTTGGATCTTGACAGGACGTTATGCATCTTTTGAATGACTTTACTTCTTGTTCCAGTCGCCATGTTTGTCGAAGTATGTATTAGTTAATAGTTAGTATGTATTAGTAGTATGTATTAGTTAATAGTTAGGTTTGATTTGTAGTCTAAGAAAAAATAGTTAAAATAGGAATAATAGGTATATAGTAACTAAGGGTAATATGTTATGCTTAGATAAGGGAGGGGGGGTATGGGATGTCAACATTTATATACGGGTTACATATAAGAATATATAATTATAAATGGTAAAAATGTAAATATGGCAATAATAATAATGGGTTATATATTGTGCAAATAATATATGATATATTGTGTATAATAATAATTATATGTGTACATATATAGCTGGTTAACAGTAGTAATTATGAAAGGTAAGTTACATTTATAAAAATATCTAAGTTCTATGTAAAATATAAATGGGTGGTACGTAGTGAAAGCAATTAACGGTTATTGTATATATAAATATATATATAGTTTAGACAAGAATTACTTAACTGTAAGAATACATATGAATGTGATATTATGTAATAGTCAAATCTAGTAAAGTTATTGCATATCTATAAATATGAAATGGTATTAGGAATATGTGAAATTGGTATTTGATTCACACATATATATATATATACAGGATATACAGTGTAAAAGGTTATATAAAATATTGTGAAGAATTATTTGACATTGGCAAATAATTATGTGATTATAATAGTTATTGAGAGATATATTTAAAATACAGTATTTTTAAATAATAAATTGGTACAGTATAAGATGGAAGTATGCAAAAATGATTTTAACTTAGTTGTGTAACTTAATTAAGTAGCTTAGTTTTATAATAAGATAATGTTGTTGAAATATTAAATCACTAAAAGTTACATATGTTATATATATGTAATCATAGGGTACCTTTATGGGTATATTCCCGGTTATCGATAATTATATCGATGTGCTTCCGGTCCGTCAGGTGTGGCTGTGGCGGTCCGTAGACTTGTTTGTAGTTACGCGTTGAGAGGGGCGTAACATCACCATAGAAATAGGGTACTGGGGAGAGATGAGCAGTGTGTGGAAATATCTCTTGATGAGGGTAGTGTCTCGTTGATGTTCTCGTAAAAAAAAAGGAAAGCAGTATCAGGGATTCAGAAATGGATAGGTAAGGTAATAGTAGTAATGATACTATTACGTATTTGAAAAGGGTGTTGGTTGGGTTACCTTATTTAGAGGCTGGTAATTATTGTTGAGTCGGCGATAACGTAGGTGTTGTGCATGGTGTGGTTTTGCTGCCACCAGGTGGTGAGAAATTTTCACCACCGCTTCTTTTGGAGGAACACAATTGGTGCAGAGGGGTGCGCAGGATGAGTCCTCGATAGTCTTTTTTTTTCTGGTAGTTAGTTTGTTTCTTTAGAGACGTGGGCGCGGTCACCGCTTGCCACCAGTAATAATGTATCGTTCACTAGGTACGGGGTACTGGTATATGTAGATTCGTATTAAGTTTATACCATTTTATTCAAAGCTTTCAGGTTTTGCAGTTATGGTATATACACTGTCAACTGTTAAACAGAACGATACATTAATGTGGTTACATATATATAACTGTTTATCACACCACTTCTTGTTGCACAACACCTGTCATCGTCCCAACTCCTCGTCTCGGCCACGCTACCCTCGTGGTCATTGCCCGGAAGTGACATCTCAGCACTTTCTTGTGTTGGGTTTAGTCTTTAGTCTTTACATTAATTTCGAGAAGGTCCGTTGTCTCACATGGGTGGTGCAACTGCATTGATTATGTATTGTTGTCTATTATCATACATGTTAATTATATATCCAGGGGAGGATCGTTAGTATACGTAATTTGTGTTTTGTGTTTGTTTGGTTACTCGGATGTTCATGTGCGTTCGTATGTCTGTTTGGTGGTCGAGTTGTTGTTGCAGACCCGAAGATTGCTGACTTAATTCTTAGTCAGCTAGAAGGGCCTGACATTGAGTGGGTGAGTGAGTGAGGGAGTGAGTGAGGGAGTGTGAGCGAGTGACGTTACTCATCATGTATATGGTGGCGTATACATATATATATATATATATATATATATATATATATATATATATATATATATATATGAGAGAGAAATGGGTGGAGAAGGGCACTTCGACCAACTTGGTATTCTTCAGAGGACATGTTGCATTGGTCCTCTGAAGAAGACCAAGTTGGTCGAAACGTTAGGGCAATAAACTCTATTCCCAACACATCATCGTTTGCCCTACCCCACCCAATTTTCTCTCATTTGTCTTCAATAATTTTTAAATACATACATACATATATATATATATATATATATATATATATATATACATATATATATATACATATGTATATATATACATATGTATGTATGTATATATATATATATATATATATATATATATATATATATATATATATATACATATATTTACATATATCTCAATTCAGTCCAATTCATTTCAAATCAGCCATCCTGAGTCCACTGCTGAACAAAGGGCTACTTCACAGTATTCCATGATTCACACCACTACGCCAACCTCTGCCACGTCACTCCTGTAGGCCTCTTAATCTCGTCTCTTTACCTTCTGTCTGGTCTCTCTTTTGCAAGCTTCCCTTCTCGTGGCATCCACTCACTAACACTTGCTCCATCGCTCATCATTCGATCGCGCTTACTTACCTGCCCAATTCCACTTCCTCTCTTTTGCCGCCTCCACAGTACCTTTCACTCCAGTCTGCTCTTTCACCCAACCTACTCTCTTTCGGTCTCTCAGCATTATTTCCATCACTGATCTCTACGTTTCCCTCTGTGCAGTCCTTAGATTTGTTTCCACCGCTTTCGTCAG
>NC_134779.1:68148800-68156300 GCF_046742065.1 Oratosquilla oratoria
AGTTAGTTACAGAGTTTGGGAAGGTATGCGAAAGAAGAAAGTTTAAGATAAATGCGGCAAAAGTAAGGTGATGAGATGTACAAGGACAAAAAGTGGCAGCAGTCTGCAAGTGAGTATTAAGGGAGAGAGACTGAAGGTAGTGAAGAGTTTTAGATACTTGGGTGCGAATGTGGCGGAAAGGAAGATGGAGGTATATAAATATATATATATATATATATATATATATATATATATATATATATATATATATATATATGATATGTCTAATGTGGTGTCTAATGTCCGCTTTGTGTTTTTTGAGTTTGTTTGTCAGTCCTCTGTATGTTTCTCCGAAGTATGCGCTATCACATCCGTTGCAGGGAATTTTGTAAACTATGCTAGCCTCACTATGACAACACCATGAGACAAACGCCCTCTTAAACCACGTAGACATAGAAGGACACTTACCAGATTGTGAGAAATCCACCTTCTTAGGACATGGACTACACAAGAAAACAGAGAAAAACCATCAAATTTCTACACATAGCTAATTACAACAACACAAACAAAATGCCAGGAGATTTAAAGTGGGCAAAAATCACATCCACTTATACCCTCAATGAGTGGAAAAACGTCCGATCCGTACCATGCACCAGACCCCCGGACTAAATCTCAAACTTTCCTTGCCACAAAAATTCTATCCTTACATTATTTTTCTTTGACATTATTATTTCTTTTCTTTTCTAGTCATACTATTTTTTTGGCCAATTTGTAATTAACTTATTATTAATTTCCACTGCCATTTAAATAATTCATCTATCATTGTAACATATGAGTTCCTTTGCACTCGGAAAGGTATGCACGCGTACATATACACCACTTCTAGCTCTGTAGCAATATTTTTTTGAAAAAGCTTGCAGCAAAACTAGTCAGGAATAAAACTCATAATAAGACTCCAGCCTTTCCTCTTCTCACCCAAATCAATTTGTCAGAATATCTCAACACACACACACACACTCATATGCACACACACACACACACACACACACACACACACACACACACACACACACACACACACACACACACACACACACACACACACACACACACACACACACACACACAGACACACACACACACACACACACACACACACACACACACACACACACACACACACACACACACACACACACACACACACTCACGCACACACACACACACACACACACACACACACACACACACACACACACACACACACACACACACACACACACACACACACACACACATATATATATATATGAATATATATATATATATACATATATCATATGTGTGAATATATACATATATATATTCATATATATATATATATATATATATATATATATATATATATACACATATGTATGTGTGTGTGTGTGTGTGTATTTATATGTATATATATACATATTATATATATATATATATATATATATATATATATGTATATACATATATATGTATATATATATATAATATGTATATATATATATACATATAAATACACACACACACACACATACATATGTGTATATATATATATATATATATATATGTATATATATATATATATATATATATATACACACACACACACATATGTATGTGTGTGTGTGTGTGTGTGTATTTATATGTATATACTGTATATATATCAGTTACCATTAGTCGCGAAAGCATGGTAATTGATGTAGAAGTCGGTGAATCTGTTGCAAATAGCGATCACAACTTAGTCAGATTCAAACTCCTAAATAATTTTAGAATAGATACTTGTGCTTCTAAAATACCCAATTTCAGTAAAGCTCAGTTCATAGGACTACGTCAGGAGCTTCAGCTTACAGATTGGGAGGCAAAATTAAACGAAAGGCCTGTAGATCAGATGTGAGAAATATTTCAAAATACGCTCACTAAGATGATTCAAACTTACATTCCTTTTAAGGACAGACGTCCCCCAAATCAGGCTCGCCCAAAGTGGCTCGACAAAGAAACTGAAAAAAGTATTGCTAAAAAGAGACAGGCTTATAAGAAATATAAGTGCTCGGGTGCATCTAATGACTATGAAAGTTATGTATCAATACAGAGAGATTTAAAAAAGACAATAAGAAAAAGAAAACGACAATACGAAATGAACATTGCTGATAAATCCAAAGAGAATCCCAAAGAATTCTATAGTTACATTAGAGATAAAAAGGTTGTTAGGAATCACATTGGTCCACTATTATCTGCTGACGGTCAACTTGAATATTCAAATGAAGGAATGTGTAATATCTTAAACAATTATTTTAGCTCGGTATTCGTAAACGAAACACCTCAAAGTGAATTCCAAACTGAAACCTGTGAAAAGTCTGGGGTAAACTTACTCACTACGGTAAATATAACAAAAGAAAAAATTAAAAGGTGTATAGACAAACTCAAAGTTAATAAAACACCAGGGCCTGACGGTTGGCATCCAAGAATCTTAAAGGAAATGAAAAATGAGATTGTTGTTCCATTAGAAATTATTTTCAAGAAATCCATTATATCCGGAGATGTCCCAAGAGAATGGAAGCTAGCTAACGTTACTCCCATATTCAAAAAAGGTGACAAAAAGAAACCAAATAACTATAGGCCTATAAGTTTGACTTCAATCGTAGGAAAAATAATGGAAACTATCATCAGAGATGTTATCGAATATCATTTAGAAAGTAACCGTTTGATAAATGATAGCCAGCATGGTTTCAGACGGAAACGTTCTTGCGTGACTAACTTACTCGAATTCTACAACACAGTTATTTCGAATTATGACAAAAGAAACAATATAGATTTAATATATCTAGACTTTGCAAAAGCTTTTGATACCGTCCCACACGAAAGACTACTTACTAAATTAGCTTTGCATGGAATAAGTGGTAGCCTATTAAGTTGGACTAGTAATTGGTTGAAAGGTCGAAAACAGAGAGTTGTTTTAAATGGAAAAACTTCTGGATGGAAAAGTGTTGCAAGTGGAGTTCCTCAGGGTTCCGTTCTTGGGCCACTTCTATTCATAGTATATATAAATGATATAGACCATGGACTAAAATCTACTGTTTCCAAATTTGCTGATGATACAAAACTGTGCGGAGATGATCATTTAAACCAATTAGGTATTCAAGAAGATTTAGATAAATTACAGCAATGGTCTGAAAAGTGGCTAATGAAATTTAACACAAGTAAATGCAAGGTAATGCACATAGGTAAAAATAACAGTAAGTACGATTATAAGTTATTTGGAAATTCGTTAACAAAAGTGGACAGTGAAAAAGATCTCGGCGTAATTATCAGTAACGACCTCAAATCATCCAAGCAGTGTATTTCAGCCTCTGAGAAAGCAAATAAGATTCTGGGATTGATTGCGCGATCTTTTGATTTCAAAAGTCCATCACTCATTAACAAGCTATATAAATCGTTAGTTCGTCCACATTTGGAATATGCTGTTTCCGTATGGTCACCGAATCTCATTAAAGACATTGACAGACTGGAAAAAGTACAACGGCGAGCCACAAAACTGATTCCAAATATCAAAAATAAATCATACGAAAATCGACTTAAGCACATGAATCTGTTTTCCCTAAAAAAGCGTAGACTCAGAGGTGACTTGATACAGGTCTTTAAGATTTTAAAGGGAATTGACAACATCAAAAGTGACCAAATTTTCACATTGAATGAGAGTCAGACAAGAAACAATGGTCTCAAACTGTCCGGAAATAGATTCAATTTGGAAGTAGGTAGAAACAACTTTGTCAACCGTGTAGTTAATGAATGGAATAAACTTCCTGCACAGGTAGTGCAATGTAGTTCAGTTCGAAGCTTTAAGAATCATTTAGATAAATACCTAAGTAAGATGCTGTAATGATTACAATTTATGTTATATTATTTGTTTTTGTTTTGTTATAATTTGTCTGTCTGATTTTCATTTATTATTAGTTATATGTCAATTTATAATCATTTACTATTTACCTGTTTGTTTGTTATTCAACTATACCTATGCATTTATTTATGTATTTTATTTGTTATTTTTACATTATTATAGTTTTAATTTATTATTAATATGTTTTTTTTTTTTTTTTTTTTTTTGCATCCGACCTAGATATGGATCTAAAGGTCTCCTGTCGGCATGCTACGCCTTTGTAATACTTTGTAATCCTTTTTGAGTGGTTCTGTGGGGGTCTCTTGAGATTATTGAATTTTCTCTTATCGTTTAGAATTTCATCCATTTCTTGTAGGTGTTCATATTGTGATGTCTGGGTCTGTTTTTCTCCTGTGTTCTATTGGTTAATGGTGGGATGTTTTTCTCGTATCATGAATGCGTCTGCTATGAAAATATTTGTTTTGTTTTGTCGAGTGACGTCTTTTTTGTGTACGGATTTTACGTGTTGTTTGATCATTCCATTTTGCAGATGCATTGAAAGTCTTCTTGAAAATGTTTGCGTTGTTGCCCCAATGTATTTTACGTTATCTAGGAGCTCACAATCTCCTTATTTGCTCTTGAACTCGTAAATTACATTAGATTGCTGTAAGGGTTGTGGTTTAAGTGCTGTGTTGTTGTGCATAAAGAGGTTTCTTATTTTCTTGTTTTTGTAGTAGATTATTAGTTAAATGCTATTTTCTGGATTAGTGCATGTTACATTTTTGTTGGCTGTGGGTATTTGGTTACAGTAGAAGAGTATTATATGTTTGTTAATGTGTGGGGTTTTGTCCTGCTTTTCCATCGTCTTACTGATGAAGTGGTTTAGTTGTTGGTCGAACTCAGAATTTTGGTAACCATTGTTCACGGGAGTTTTTTTGATACGATTAGTTTCTTGATGAAACGTTTGCCAATCTGAGGCAAAGGACGAATTACTCCATTTTTTTTAGCGGTCGGGGCATTCACTTGACGCATGGAGATATTTTTCGAAGTCGGTGAGTTTCTTGTAGATTGATATGATGCAAGTTCCTGTACTACCATCTACCATGACGTCGAGGAAAGGCATTTTGTTGTTTATGTTTTCTTCATATGTGAATGTGAGTACCGAAGAAGATTCAAATGCATCTTTCAATGTCAATAAATCTGAGGCTTCCTTAACTACTACGTAAATGTCGTCTACATAGCGGCAGTAAGTTTTGGGCCGTAGAGAGGAATCTTGGCGGATGTTGTTCTCGATGTAACTCATGTAAAGAAATAGCAAAAGTGCAACCTAGAGACCCATGCTTACTCCATCAGTCTGATAGAATAACCTTCCATCAACATTCTTAAAAGGGGCTCGAGTTGTGCAGATGTGGAGCAGTTTTCCTAGTATTTGCCGTGGGATGCTAGGGGGTGGGATTCTTTCATTATTGTAGACATTGTCACAGATAATTTTAATGGTATCTTTTATGGGCACATGGATAGATAGGCTGTTCACATCGAGAAAAGCAATGAATCCTTGCGGTTGGGTGGATCAGAGGATTTGGAGGAATTCGTAGGTAGAGCTGATGACGTGCTTGGAAGGTATATATTTTGAAATGAGTGCATTCAGTTCCTTGACGGTGTTGTATGTAGGGAGGGTAAATTGGGATATGATGGGGCGGAGGGGTATATTCTGTCTTGTGTGTTTTGATATTGCCGTTAATGTAACCGGGGGAGTAATGTCCAGTAATAGGCGTGAGGCGAAAGTCCGACTTAATTGCGTTGGCAGTGGCTATGAGTTTATTGACTTCCACCTTTAATCTTTTAGTAGGGTTTTCGTTAAGCCGCTTGAATTTGGAGGTATCAATGCATATATAATCGAGTTTGCTCTTATAGTCATCCCAGCAAGCAATGGAACACAGGGGAAAAACGTACATTGACATTATTCACGGACGGACACCAGGTTACCACATGGAGTGCCGACGGACATTAGATCACACAATATATACACACACACACACACACACACACACACACACACACACACACACACACACACACACACACACACACACACACACATATATATATATATACATATTCATATATGTATATATATGTATACATATATACACACACAAACACACACACACGCACATACACAAGACACACACACACACACACACACACACACACACACACACACACACACACACACACACACACACACACACACACACACACACACACACACACACACACACACACACACACACACACACACACACACACACACACACACACACACACACACACACACACACACACACACACACACACACTGGCTCGGTGGCGGATTGGTAAAGCACTGGCCTCACAAGCCAGAGAACCGGGGTTCGATTCCCCGGCCGGGCGGAGATAAGTTGGGTTTGTCTCCTTTCACGTGTAACCCCTGTTCACCTAGCAGTGAGTAGGTACGGGACGTTAGTCAAGGAGTTGTGACCTTGCTGTCCCGGTGTGTGGTGTGTGAGTGGTCTCAGACCTACCCAGAGATCGGCAAATAATGAGCTCTGAGCTCACTGCCGTAGGGTGGTGTCTGGCTGTCTCGACAGAGACTGCAGCAGATCCGAGGTGAACACACACACACACACACACACACACACACACACACACACACACACACACACACACACACACACACACACACAGGCACACACATACACACACACACACACACACACACACACACACACACACACACACACACACACACACACACACACACACACACACACACACACACACACACACACACACACACACACACACACACACACACACACACACACACACACATCAGAATGGGCGAACTAAAGACAGAAAAAAAAAGATGGAGAAAGGAAAAAATTGAAAGTGGCCTATACCAACATCGACGGATTAATTTCAGGACTGAATTAACTTAATGATTACCTGTTAGAGGAAAAATCAGACATAATGGGAATTGTGGAGAGTAAACTAAGGGGTGCAATACCACCCATCAGTGTTAGACATGGACTCTACAATTACTGGATTAAAAACAGAAATAAGAAACAGGGAGGAGGAATCATGTTCTTGGCCAAGAAAAACTTGAATGTGACAAAAATTGCGGAGGGCAAAGGTAATGTAGAACTGATCATGATAAAAGTCGAAGACAAGGACATGAAAAGTAGAAAGTTTGTGGTGACTTATGTGCCCCCAAAAACGAACGCTTGGAAAGAGAACGAGCATATGAAAATGCTAGAAGATACAAGGCATTCATTAAATGAAATACTAATGGGCTGAGGTAACCTGGTAGTTATGGGGGACTTTAATTGCAGAGAAATTTGTTGGAAGGACATGACAGTGAAAGGCGGAGAAAACTTGTGGGGTAATGTATTACTGGATATGACCATGGAATATACAATGACTCAGTGGGTCAGTGAAAACACCAGATACAGAAAAAACGAGGAGCCGTCGAGAATAGATTTAGTATTTACAACAGAACCTGAAATTGTGGATAAAATCCAATATAAAACACCAATTGGAAAGAGTGACCATATACTCATTGAAAC
>NC_134779.1:68163800-68171300 GCF_046742065.1 Oratosquilla oratoria
CCTTCCTCTCGGCCCGTTGCCATAGCGACAGCATTTGCAATCTATTTTCCTCTCTGGAGTTTCCAATCCCACGTCTTCCCGGTCTCTAGAACTCCCTCCCTCCCTCCCTTCTCCCTCCCTCCCTCCTTCCTTCTCTCCCTCCCTCCCTCTCTCTCTCTCTCTCTCCCTCCCTCCCTCTCTCTCTCTCTCTCTCTCTCTCTCCCTCTTTCACTCCATCCCTCTCTCCCCTCCCTCTCCAACACCTTTCAGTCTCCCTCCTGCCCTCCATCCACATCGATGTCAGTTTCAATCTCCGTCTCTCACTCCCCTTCCCTCCCCCTCCTTTCCCCTCTCCCTCCCCTCACTTCCCCTTCCCCTCCCCTCCTTTCCCCTCCCTTCCCCTCCTTTCCCCTCCCCTCCTTTCCCCTCCAATCCATTCCACTCCCTTCCCCTCCTCTCCTTTCCCCTCTCATCCATTCACCCTTCCTTCCCCTTCCCCTTCCCCTCCCCTCCTTTCCCTTCTCCCCTCCTTTCCCCTCCCATCCATTCCACTCCCTTCCCCTCCCCTTCCACCACCGCTTCCTTAGTCACTTTTCCATTTTCTTCCCCTCCTGTTCCACTCCATTCCGATTTGTTGACACTACTTCTCCTTCCGTCTCCTTTCCCCTCCTCATGCTTTTCCTTTTCTTCTTCACCCATTCCATTCTCCCTTCCCTCCCCTTTCTTCCTCTACACCTCCTTCGCCTCCCCTTATCCTCCTTTCCCTTCACCTTCCCATCCTCACCTGCTCCTTTATTGGACCTCTTTTCACTCCTCTTTATTCACCTTCTTCTCCCTTCTTCTTCTTCTTCTTCCCTCCTTTCCCCTAATTTCTTTCCTTCTCTTCTTTCTTTTCACACTCCCTCTCCCTCTTCCTTCCTACTTTCTACACTTTCTTTGCCTTCTACTCCATTACCTCATTTGCCTTCACTTCCTCTGCCATCTATTTCCCTCACCCTTCCCTACCTTTCACTATGCTTGCCCTCCCTTTCCCTCCCTTTCCCTCCCTTCCTCTCTCCTACTTTTCCTTCCCCTCTCCTCCACTTTTCCCTCTAGCCATTCTCGTATTTTCCACATCCTCCAACTTCCACCCTCCACACTCCACCCACCTTCCTCCTCCCTCCACTTTTCTTCCGTTGCTTCCGGACCATGGTCGGAGGATTTTTCCCGATAATTGATTGAGTCTGAGTGTTTGATTGCTTATAGAGCCGAGTACCATTGGATCAGTCGATGAGTCCGTGGATTAGTTAATATCCGCAAAAAAAGAAAAAAAGAAATATTAAACAATAAACTCCTACGATTGGAGGAGCTCACGTAACTGAAATAAATTTCCTAGTAATCGGGATTTTTGGATGTTTTAGTCGCGATGATCTCAGTACTTTTTAAGATGAATGAAACTGGCTAATGGTAGCTGTAATTCAGTAAAGTACATTGTGAAAAGATTACTGATATTATCAGAATATATATATATATATATATATATATAAATATATATATATATATATATATATATATGTGTGTGTTTGTGTGTGTGTGTGTGTGTGTGTGTCGTTGTTGTTCTTGTTGTGGAAGCTGCACATATCGCCAACAACAAGAACAACATCGACAGAGACGGATTTAAATGTCTCTCGAAAGCAGCAAGTGTCCTAATAATTAAATCGTTAGCCAAAGGGAAAACATGACCCTTCCGCTCATACCTTGGCGGGTTCCCTCTCGCTACGAATATAAGAATTGTGATCCGTCTGTAATGCTGTAGTCCTCTGAAGAAGACCAAGTTGGTCGCAACGTTAGGGCAATAAACTCTATTCCCAAAACATCTTCATTTGCCCTTCCCCACTCACATTCTCTCTCTCATATATATATATATATATATATATATATATATATATATATATATATATGTATGTGAATATATATATATATATTATATATATGTATACATATATATATATATATATATATATGTATATATCTATCTATCTATCTATATAGTATATAATATATATATATATATACATATATATAAATAGCACGTGACAAGTGTTAGTGAATTAACCGATTGCGCCATCAAGGGAGATATAAGTTGAACGTAACTTTTCTCATATATTTGTATACTCGAGTTATAAACGAGTACACAAAATTTTGCGTTCAACCCATCTCCACTATCATAGTACAATTGGTAAGTATACGAACGCAGGAAAGTATTTGAACAAAACTGAATGGGTCCTTGTGAACAGATATACATTTTATCAACCACAATACACTTTAATTCTAAGCCATCAACATCGAGAGACTCGAGGAGGCCAACATGCAGAAATTGAAACGTGGTACAGCTAAAGACTTGAACCTGAGCTAGCACATGACAAGTGTTAGTGAATTAACCGATTGCGCCATAAGAGAGATAGAAGTTGAGCACAAATTTTCTTATATATTTGTATGCTCGAATTACATACACCCCCACTCTCCCCCTCACCTCCTCGTTTCTCACTCTATCCAGCCTAGTAACCTCTATCATACTTCTCAGGCATTTCATCTCAAATACGTTTATACTCTTCCTCTCATATGTTCCAGTTCCTGCCCCATACAGTGTTATCGACACAATCACTCCATACAATCTCCTCATAGCATTCATTCCCAAATGTCTACTTTTCATTATACTTTTTAATTCCCCAAGGCATTTTATTGCTTCTCTCAATCTACATTTCACCTCGACCTCCACTCTTCCCTTTCCCGCCACATTCTCCCCTTGCACATCTCATCACCTTACTTTTACCCACATTTATATTTAACCACCTTCTTTCGCTCACTTTCCCAAACTCTGTCACTAACCTTCTCGATCCCTCCTCTGACCCTGCCAAAAGCGCAGTCTCATCAGCAAATAACAACTGGCTTATCTCCCATTTTCTCCGTTTTTTTTAATCATCTCTAATCCCCGCCCCATTACCCTTGCATTTACCTTTGGTGCCACACGATCCATGTATAAATTGAACAGCCAAGGCGACATAACACATCCCTGGCGAAATCCCACCTTTACCTCGAACTACTCACTTTCTCCATTTCTAATTCTAATACAGGCTCCACTACTCTCGTAAACACGCTTGATTGCTCTTAACAGCTTTCCTCCTATCCCATATATCTGGAATACCTCCCACAGTGGCTTCCTGTCTACCCTAGCATAAGCTTTTTCCGAATCCATAAGGGCCCAAAAAACATCCTTACCTTTTTCTAAAGCTTTCTCACATATTTGCCTTAGCCCAAAACTCTGATCTACGCAACCCCTACCTGTCCTAAACCCACATATTTCCTCACCAATTACTCTCTTTGTTTCTCTCATAATCCTCTCTATTAAAACCCTCCCACAAGCCTTCCCAACTACACTTAACAAACTGATCCCTCTGAAACTACTACACTCACACTTATCCCTTTTTTCCAATGTAAAATGGAACTATACAGGCACTCCTCCAGGTCTCCGGCACTCTACCCTCTTTTAGACAAACATTAAATAGCCTCACCAGACACTCCATTATCACTGTACCTCCCTTTTTAGACAGCGCATGACACCCGTACTTACTCTCAACATTTTGATAACTGCTTTAACCTCATCTTTCCTTATTTCTCCTCCATTTTCCTCATTCATCAAGGTCCTTTTCTTAGCGCTTCCCACTGCAACTACCTTTCCCTCCCTATCCTCCTTCACGTTTAGCAAGTCCCTTAAAGACTCTACCCATCTTCTCCTCACTGACGTCTCTTCCACTATCATCTCTCCTTCTGCACCTTTTACCTTTTCTTCTCTACTTAATTCGCCTCCTCTTCCCTTCTTAATTTCCTTCCAAAACATCTTTTCATTACTTTCAAAACTTTCTATTATACTCTTACCCCATTTCACACCTGCTCTCCTCTTTGCCTCCTTTATCTTAAGGCAATAAGAGGAAGATGGGCAGAGTATTTTAGGGAGTTACTGAACATGAAAGAGGATAGGGAGGAAAAGGTAGTTGCAGTGGGAAGCGCTAAGAGAATGACAGTGATAAGTGAGCAAAATGGAGGAGAAATAAAAGAAAAGAAGTGAAGGCAGTTGTTAAGATGATAAGAGCAGGTAAGGCACCGGGGTTGGATGGATGTCATTTAGAATGTCTGAAAAAAAGAGGTACAGTGATGGTGGACTGGCTGGTGAGGTTATTCAATATTTGTTTAAGAGTGGGTAGCGTGCCGGTGGACTGGAGGAGTGCCTGTATATTTCCACTTTACAAGGGAAAACGGGACAAGTGTGAGTGTAGTAGTTTCAGGGGGATCAGAGGCACAGACAGTTTTTCCACGGAAGTGTACGTCAAACCGACCAATTTAGGATTTTGTTTGAATGGCGCCAGCGAATGTCCTAAGAGATATCGACGCAGTGTGATAAATTCTTTTGTCAAGCGTGCGTTCACACACTGCTCTACATGGACTGCTACCAACGCTGATTTGAAAATAATCTCTCAAATCCTTTCCAACAACGGCTACAAGAAAGAAAAGATAGACGAAGTCATAAGGAGACGACTGGATACTTTCATGGCCCAAGAGAAACACGTGGACAACCACACGACCATCAATTTGTATTATAAATTTCAAACGTTATGTCTTCTGCTTATAAACAAGACGAGAAAGTCATGCAGAATATCATCCTGCGTTATGTTCAACCCACCGACCCCGACACACACATCAAACTCACAATTTACTACAAATCCAAACGAACTTCCAACCTAGCAATGAAGAACAACTCTCTCCCACCAACAAATACATTTCAAAAAGTGAACCTAGTATACCAATATACTTGCAATATTGGTGACTGCAGTCGCCTACCTACCAGGTATATAGGTTTCACTACCACCACACTGTCCAAAAGAATCACAGCGCACTTACAGAATGGAGCGATACGCCACCATAACAACAGGACACATGGGCAAACACAGAGCAGAAAATTGATGTAAGAAAATACAGTAATCCCACACAGAGAACATGACACCAGGAGATTACGAATGACGGAAGCTGTGTATATTCACAATTTAAAATCTGCCATCAACATCCAACAAATGCCCGTTTCCACTCTTCCCTCAGCTAGAAGCTCACAAGCAAACCACTGAGCCCCACAAGGACTTAGACAGACAGCACCCCACGGAGCGCCACCTTCCGCACAAAGGTCATCTCCCACAGTGCCAACATAAGCCAGCTATAATTACCATTTCAACCGAACGCAACTATACTTACACTCCTGAAGATGGCCGAGTGAAGGCCGAAAGACGTCTCGAGTTATCATAGATTTTAGAAATTTACTTAGTACCCTCGCCTATGAAGATCGGAACACCGTTAGAAAAATTGAAAAAGCAAACTGCAAACTGAATAATGCTGTAACTGCTATCGACTTCAATTGAACATATATACTGTATGTGTACGAGTATGTATATATACAGTATATGTGTGTGTGTTTGTGTGTGCGCATGCGGGCGTAAGTGTGTTTGTGTATCTGTGTGTGTGTGTGTGTGTGTGTGTGTGTGTGTGTGTTTGTTTGTGTGTGTATGTATGTGAGTGTGGGTGTGTTTTGGTATATCTGGGGATATGAAGAGCTAGTCTCGTAAATCAGGAACGTGTCGAGTTCTGCGTGGCATTTTGTGCGTTCCTCTTCCTATGCTGGCCTCCCTAAGTTGTGTCTGCAGCTACTAGAGCATAGTGGTTGTCCTCGATACATTTTATGTCACTTATTTTCTGTTTTATATTTGTCTTTGTATAGAGGACTTCTGTTACTTTTCTTTTATTACTTTTGACAGGTATCTTTGCGATATTTGTTCTTTCTTTTTTCTTTTGGTATATGTCCTTTGCTGATTCACTAATGTATTCATAACATGGTGATAATGGTATTTGGTTTGTGTTCTCTAAGTTGACATATACATTATCCAATCATGAATAATTACCCATGCGCTGGTGGGGTAATCAAAACCGTGCTGGTCTCACATTTGCTTAGTTGTGTGTTTGATGCACAAACTTCTCTCCAATTCCCAACTGTGGGTGTTACCTGCAGCAACAGTGCATAGGGCAGATGTGCCGGCTTCACCCGCACCTACGCGCCTTCTGGTGTAGGATCCGTACCATCACCACCACCAATATATCTACCCATAGTGCGTTCTGTCATAGCCGCTGCATGGATTTCATGTACCACACTCCCGTTACTGTTATTCACAGTCTTGTTATGTTTCAATAGCTCGCTTATCCCTCACCCTTTTCTCCTATGGCCTTGGTCCTTCAGGTTGTACCACTTTACTCAATATACTGACATACGATGAAGTGGTGGGGTTTAACCAGCTCCAGATGTTGGCTCTGCTGTACATGAACAGGGCCTCGCTGCATTACTTTTGATGCAAGTAGTGTGGTGGGAGGCAGGGATGGTCTTTCATTTTCAAGAAGCTAAGATGAGAGGGGTTGATAAATTGAGTTTAATTTGTTTATGATGTGTGTGTGTGTGTGTGTGCGTGTGTGTGTGTGTGTGTGTGTGTGTGTGTGTGTGTGTGTGCGGGTGTGTGTACTTTGACGCGGCAACCCCATCATAAGGGGAAATAGCGTATTTGGTAAATACACATGTATATATACATACGTACATACATACATAATACACACACACACACACACACACACACACACACACACACACACACACACACACACACACACACACACACACACACACACACACACACACACACACGGCTCGGTGGCGGATTGGTAAGGCACTGGCCTCACAAGCCGGACAACCGGGGTTCGATTCCCCGGCCGGGCGGAGATAAGTTGGGTTTGTCTCCTATCACGTGTAGCCCCTGTTCACCTAGCAGTGAGTAGGTACGGGATGTTAGTCAAGGAGTTGTGACCTTGCTGTCCCGGTGTGTGGTGTGTGAGTGGTCTCAGACCTACCCAGAGATCGGCAAATAAAGAGCTCTGAGCTCACTGCCGTAGGGTGGTGTCTGGCTGTCTCGAACAGAGGCTGCAGCAGATCCGAGGTGAATACACACACACACACACACACACACACACACACACACACACACACACACACACACACACACACACACACACACACACACACACACACACACACACACACACACATATATATATGCTGACGATATTAAAACTGGGAGCTGTTAAGTATCGAACATCCATCTTTTCTTTTTCTCTCTTCTCTACTTGATGAATTTTGCTTTCATGAGTGAAAGCACTACTGATCCTCCTCACAGCCCAGACTATTTCATTCTCAGACACGTGGAATGAAGAACATTGAGGGGTGGGGTGGGGGGTCATGGGGGGGGGGGGTCCTTGGAGAAGTCTGAGTTAAATTCTTTACGAACTTCACGTCTTCGTCGAAGAACTCAATTCCTCAGTTCTTAGATACTAAACCTCTTGAATTCGGAGAAAGAAATTTCAGATTTTGTTCTGACTGGCGCCAGACGATTTCTTTCAGGT
>NC_134779.1:68183800-68186300 GCF_046742065.1 Oratosquilla oratoria
CCATGAGCTTCACATAGGACTCCTTTGTTACTGTCACATTTCCATTCTCATCTTCAAAGAAAAATGGTCCAATAATTCTATGCTCGGGCATTGGAACCCATGCAGTACACTTCTTTGAATGCAAAGGTCGCTCAGCAATACGGTGAGGGTTGTGAGTGCTCCAGAAGACCCAGTTCTTGAAGTTAACGTGGTCACACAACAGAAAGTGGACCTCGTTTGAAAACCACACGTTGGTCAGGAAATTTTCGTTCTCTTCAATCTTTTGAGAGAACCATCCACACATGGTGACTCTCTTATCCTTATCAGCCTGGGTGAGCTGGTGTTTGATCTGAATCATACAAGGATAGAGTTTCAGATCGGAGATCAAATTGCGTCTAACTGAAGAAAATAAAGCCCTAAGCTGTTGACTCCTACGACGCAGAGATTTGCTAAGGTTTCGGCCCACAGAATCTTGAAAAATCGCGACATTCCCAGGTGTGCAAGCTGTAATACGAGATCCAGTAGGTGATTTTCTAGGTTTACTACGGTCTTCTACACTTCCATAGGCTTAAAAATTTCGAACCAGCTTGAAAATTTGGCTCTTGTTTGAGTAATGGCTGAAATCGAATAGACACCTTTACTTGGTTTGAACAGTCTTGAATGATTTGGTCTTGTAGTATGTCTTTACACAGAAAACCTTTTATTTTGTTATCCAGGTCGTTGTTGTCTAATCATCTGCAAAAAACAAAACTAAATTTAGAATTATCTTTAATAGGAGAATTATGAGAAGCCCAAAAATAGGTTTCGAATATTTTGAAACACCCTGTACACTGTGGTGGCGCAATTGGAATTGTGCTGGTCTCGTATTCACTTAGTTGTGGGTTCGAATCCCGCACTTCCCTCCGATTCCCAGGATTCCCCTTACGAGCATATGGGAAAGGTGATAACTTTGGCTGCAACTACTTAGCACCTCCTGGTGTATGCTCCTCACCGCCTTGTACACACTCACCACGACACACTCTAAAATCTTTACTCTGGCTAAAGCCAAATAATCTTATTTAGCTTAGGAAGCATCGCCTTAGCAAACGGGTCAGTGACTTTGGTAAATACCCCCTTTTTTTTTTTTTTTTTATCTTTCCCCGTGAGGGTTTTCTTTTTCGTGAAAAGTTTCTCTTTGATCAATTCTCGAAGGCCATTATCGCAGGGCCCAAAGGATCTGCGGGCCCCATGCGGGGCCAACAAAAGGGTCCAGCACTGTTTGTGGTCCCCTTGGTATCACCTTTGTCTAAACAAGCTTCACCCCAGTGTGTTGAGAGGGGTGAGGGGGGTTATGAGGCGTTGGGGTGTTAGTTGGGTTAGGATCTCACCAATTGTTTCTGCTCTTCATCCAGGTCGAATATTTTAATCATATATAGAGTCTCCTGCTTGCGAATTCTTCCAAGGGCGAGATTGTACTCCGGTAATAAGATAGAGGTGTCTGCCGAAAACCAGACATGATCTGAGAAGACTACGGGGTGTCTATTGGCCTTCTTACATAAGAATGAGACTACAGGAAACCTTAAGGCCTACACTAGGGAGTTCCATGTCCATTACCATTTATTACCCCTATTCATAAAGCTATCTCATTTTCACTTAAAATTACCAATAGCATCAGCGCACACTGTGTGGTAACTAAACTTATTCCAATTTGTAGTTTGAGAGAAGACGATTTGTGATGGCCGAAGACATCGATTCTGTGTTCATTTTCGAAGGAGCCCTTTGCTATACATTGTTCCTCTTCAAGAACTCCCCCAGAAGGTTACGGCCGCAAACTGAATCAGTTCTTAGAATCTCGAGTTGGCCAACTCAGATCCAACTGTTAGGACCAACTACTTATAGTGCAGTTCTGAAGCGGGCCCTACGTATTGTACGGTAATATTGACACTGGTCCGACACCATCTGCCATTTGGGCTGTGACTAAGGGGTTCCAGAGATCACTATATCCTGTCCCAAACATCACAATCCATCATACACCGTCAATGATACTGTACAGTACGGAATATTGCGCAATAATATTGATCGTGTAGGACCGCTTTAAGGCCATTTACTTGACAAGGCACTTCTAAGCCCCGAGCTGGCCAACTCAGGTCCAATTGTTGGAACCAATTACAGTGCAATGTTAGGGCCACTCCCTCGACAAGGACCTCAGATTCATGTTCTTGGCAGCCAAAACATTGCTCCCCCTGGGAAGCGGACTCTTACGGAAGTGCGTGTGGTGTTTACTACTGGACGAAAGGTTTTCTAAGGCAGAGTAAGATCGCCTTGAGTTAGCAACAACAAAGTTATTGAAGTGTTTACACACAAACACACGGGCGCGCACACTCACACACACACACACACACACACACACACACACACACACACACACACACACACACACACACACACACACACACACACACACACACACACACACACACACACACACACACACACACACACACACACACACACGCGCGCGCGCGCGCCCAGGGCTGAAATA
>NC_134779.1:68196300-68208800 GCF_046742065.1 Oratosquilla oratoria
ATATATTACCCATTCATACTTTATTGTAAATATTCCATGGGGGTCATTCTTTTGCATAGTACACGAGTTCATACTTCAAACTCTCTAATAAGATGCATAAGTTGGACCTCATATTCACTTCGTTATAAGCGTGACGTGATGAGTTCACTCATACTTCTCGTCACATCACGTCATGTCGTGATAATTTTTCATCACACTCGATTCAATTCGAGCCAGCCAGGATAAAGTGTCTAAAATGCGCTACTGATTAAAATCACCTACTGACGGTCAGAATAGGATTATAAGTCCAAAAATAGGGTCAGTACTTCCTGGACTAAAGATTTTTCCTCGCTTTCTCTATTTTCCGCATGAGGGGACGGGGAGGGAGGGGGGAGGGGGGGAGGGAGGGAGGGAGGGAGGGAGGGAGAGTTGGTGCGTAAGTGAAGCGGCTCTGGTGCGGATGTGCTCCTGTGTCTTGCTGCATTGCTTCTGACCAGTACAATGAGTAGGTGTCAGGGATGCCCATTTATCCACGAGGAGCTAAGGTGGAAGGGAAACAAGGGTGGTGGATGGGAGTGGAATGGGTGGGAGTGGATGCGTGCCTTGACCTAGCTACCCCCTTTATAAGGTGGAAGTACCTTACCTTACCGTCGTGCCATATCCTCTTGGACTTCGGCAACCATGGAGCGCCACGGTTCACGGTCCCTAGTTACTTGTAACATCTGTGCTGGTTTGAGTTGTTTTCCCGTCGCCCTCATCAGCCCGTCCATATACTTCTCCCTCTGCTTTCCTCTTGCTCTCCTTCCCTCTACCATTCCCGTCATCACCACCTCTTCCAACCCTTCCCTCCTCATTATATGTCCTAAGAATCGCAACTGTCTTTTCCTTATTGTTGTCATCAATTCCCTATCTGTCTCCATTTCTCTCAATACTTCTTCATTTGTTTTCTTCGGTGGAAGTAGCCTTCCGGGAGGCTGCCAAACTACGGACCACTTTTGAACGAGACCACATTGGATCGCGACACCTATGATATGTAGAACAAATGACGTCACTTATACCTGTGCAGTGACGTTATAACTCTATTGGATCATATGTCATGTCAAACATGTCACATGTGACGAAATTCATGTCACGGATGACATGTGACCTGTCATTCATGACACGTGTCATGGGAAGCCGTGATATCAGTTAGCACCTGATACCGTGACATGACGTGGTAATCTAATAGTGACGTCAGAAGTGACACTTCACAAAGAGAAAGGCAGGACGGGACAGAATCTTTAGTGATGTAGTTGGCGTATGAATAGAGATGAAAGAAGAGGAAGAGGAGGAGGAGGAGGAGGAGGGAAGTGGTGGTGATGGGGAAGGGGAGGGGAGGGGAGGAGGGGGTAGGGGGCGCTCTGGATCCCCCTTTCCCCCTCCCCCCCTTCCCTCTCTCCTTGAGCCTTTATCTTAAGCCAGACCCGCAACTTTAATGCCGCAATATATTTCAGGAAAGACCAGAGAGACAAGATGGACGGGGTGAACAAGTCCTATGACGTAACAAATGTGTGATGTCATTAGGTGACGTCATAAAATGACGTCATATTTTGAGTGACGGACGTGATGTAAACCTGTAATGTGAATATGTGATGTTATGGTGATTTTTATTATCTTATGATGTTTTGTAATCATATGTGATATCATCTATTTGACACACATTTCATATAGGCAGCTTATGCATACTCGCGTTTATATGTGTATGCGTATGCGTATGTACATGCATGTGCATGAGCGTGTAGGGGTGTACACGTGTGTATGCATGTGAGTAGATAGGATACGTATACAAACTTCATATTCTTAAAAAAATCTAGTAAATATTACTTATCGTCATCCCTACCCCGAACCTACACGCCAGACGATTTTACTCAATCGAGGAGAAAGGAATCCTTGGCTCGAACATGCCTTATAGAGATCGAGACACCCTCCTAGAAAAAACAAATCTTCAATTGAATAAAACCTCCTAACGTTTACGCAAAGACTAAAGGGTGCAAGAAAAAACAGTGACATGGGTCAGTATTGGCTTCTTCAATACAGGAATCTGAACCTTAAATGAATGAAGGCGTCTAGTTCCAACAAAACAAATAAATAGATAAATAAATGAATGAATAAATAAATAAACAAAATAAATAAATAAATAAATAAATAAATAGATAAATAAGCAAACGAATAAATAAATGAATAAAATAGATAAACAAATAAATGAATAAATAAATAAATAGAAATTAAAGAACGTCAGGGAATTATCTCTTTCAGCTTGCCGTTACTCGATTTTATTCATTCCAGGAACGAATCCCCTACCTGGATGGGGTCCCAATTGTCCTCTAGGCTCTGTGGGTCTCGCTCTGTCAAGTTGTTGTTATGGTTGACATCGCCGTGAAAAGCTTATTCAAGTTAAACGGTTGTTCTGAGAGGTTATTCCGAGATTTTATTGGGCTTTTTAGCTCGATATTTTAAGCGCGTTTTCAGTTTTGATGGAAATCTGTTGGATATTTTATCTTGTCATTTTTCTTTTTCTTTCAGATAACTCTGGTCGGCTATTATTATCAAACTGCGCTTTTTTTTCAATTTATATATATATATTTTTTTTTTTTAGGACTGCTCCGAGTTGGGAATATTTGGATGACTTAGATAACTAAATAGATAGATAGACAGATAGATAGGCAGATAGACAGATATAGATAGATAGCATAAGTAGGTTGATAGCTGAATAGATAGGGATAGGTAGAATAAGAGAAGAATAGTGTTGGGGGGAGTGTTTGTAAACCAGGTATTCTTATTGGGCCCTACCATACCAGAATACTTTATTGTTTTATTCTGGCTACCGACAGACGATTCTATTCAGCCGCTAGGCTTCCTTTGGATCAAAAGCGATGTCCCAGTGAAGGAGATGCTCCGTCGAGTGACGGAGTACCACTCGATCTCCGGAAGCAAACGGAGTTCGAAACATTACAGGAGAAGAGAACGAGGAGGCCACACCCCGGTCGATCTGAATTAACTTCAGCACTCCCTCTCCCCCCCTCCTCCCTCTTCTCCTCCCTCCCCCCCCCTCCCACCTTCCGCACCTGTAGCCCCAACACCTGCTGCTTCGTCGTCTATTGACACATTTACTTCTTCTTTCTCGCCCCTACAGGTGTTCAGCTCGACACAGGAACCGCCTCGCACCAGACTCGACAGGATCCTGACGATCTTCTCCCGTGGTCTGCGTCATACGGCCCGCCTTCGCAGGGGGCCCCACCTCAAACCTCTTCCTCCTCCTCCTCCTCCTCCTCTTCCTCCTCCTCTTCCTCCTCCTCCTCCTCCTCCTCCATAACACTTCTTCCGACGGGCACTGCACCTCCCCATGCATCGGACGGGCGGGGCAACCTGTGGATCTTCGACACGCGGTCTGCGCAACTGGGACGGCGCAGGTAAGAAATCTTCTCCTACTCCTCCTCATCCTCCTTCTCCTCCTCCTTCTCCTCCTTCTCCTCCTCCTCCTCCTCCTCCTCATTCCCCTCCTCCCACACCCTCTCTTCCCCTTCCTCTCTCGCACGCCCCCCCCCAGCTTACTCCTTCCAACCCATAGATTCTCCCCCTCCCTCACCTCTCACTCCACCTCCCTCGCCTATTCCCCCTCTACCCTGTTCTTCTCTTGATCTTGGACGGAGTATTCAAAGGTCGGTATGGAACAGAAAGGTTTCCTTTTGGTGTGTTTTTGTCATTGTTATCCAACGCCATTGTGTTTCAGAGACGAAGTGGTGCTAGGGTGCTCCCATGTACCATTGTGGAAAATAAAACCTGACCCATGGCATAGGAAAATATACAAAAACATGTCAACATATTGAGTATTCAATATGTTTGTATATTTTTTTCTTGTAATAATTCTTTGTAAACAATCTTATGCCAATGTAAAAAAGGATAAAGATACAGTATGTTTGTGTTGTTCAGAGATGTCACAGATCAGGCTAAGATCATAATGATTTTTGCCAAGAGTTTTTTATTGACTGGAAATCCACAGCCCCACAATAGGTGGCAACGCTCCCAAGGTCCTCCCATAAACCTCTCTGGTTAAGAAAAGGCCGAGTTGTTTTAATATAGGACTATTTCTATGCTACCGGCTTATAGTAATAGGAAAAGGGGAGTAGTCGCCGGTTGTCAGCTCAACCCATGTGAAAAAGTGGAAGAAATACAGTCTATTAACATTTTCGCCTAATCCGGAGATCGAGCATCGGCCCCTCAGGGCTGCACCTCTGGGTAGAGGTAAGGGGGTTGACGGGAGATGATCCGCTCTGACGTCCGTCATTAATCTCGCCAGGTTTAGTTATCCACAATAGTACGAGTTAGCGTGCATGTGTGTGTTTGCTTTTGTGTATATATATGTATACACATATATATATATATATATATATATATATATATATATATATGTATACACATATATATATATGTGTGTGTGTGTGTGTGTGTGTGTATGTATGTATGTGTGTATGTGTGTGTGTGTATATGTGTGTGTGTGTGCGTATGTATATGTGTGTGTGTGCATGCGTGCGTGTGTAGTATAACATATGTCTTTGTTTCTCATTTCTGTGGGTTTGTAAGTCTTAAAAGGCGAAGTATTTCCTCCATCCGAATAAAACCACCTGGCGGCAATCAGAATAATATATAAAAAATCCCAAACATCTACGCTTACACAGCATATACATTCCAACACTAATCATTACACTGAGTGTTACAGTCATTGAAAAATAAACCTGTCACATTCTTTAAGTTTTGTGTTCTTTTTAAAAATAGTTAGGAATGAAATAAAACCTTTTGATGTGTGGGTGTGCGTGCGTGCGTACGTGCGTGCGTGCGTGTGTGTGTGTGTGTGTGTGTGTGTGTGTGTGTGTGTGTGCGCGTGTATGTGTGTGTGTGTGGGTGTGTGTGCATGTGTACGCGTGTTTGTGTGTGCGTGCGTGCGTGCACGTGCGAGTTCTTGTGATACATACTCATTCTTTCGTTGTCATGGAAACCATATGTTTACCAAACTCAGGCCACGTTCAGCGTCGGAGCTGGAGAGGACCAATCAAGGAGTAGAGTGAGCAGACTACGTCCAAAACATAATGAAAAAGAACAACGTTGTGGAAGGAGGAAATGTCACACGCGCTCGTATAGTTTCAAAAATCATTGTATTACATCAAGGATGTGACACTGTCACTCGGATACCAAAATAAGCCTAACATGGTTACAAACAGGATAAAGAAAAGCGCGACAAATGATACACATCAAAGCGCGAAAAGATGACACATGAAATTACGGCAACGGGCTCCTCAAAGAACTCCAACCATAACAAACATGGCACAAGCAACGCAACATTTGCGAAAACAACATTAAACGCAAACTGTTAATATGTTAATAGCGTTTGAAGATGAAAAACACGACAAGAACACATCAAACACTCGACCATGATGCACGATGCAAACACGATGAAAAGTCGATGAGAAGTCTTTGATTGACCATGAAAACAGGGCGGGTACCTTGTAAAGAAGTGAATAGTATGCATGAACATACTAAATAATTGAGGTGGTAAAAACAAGGTCAATAAATGTTGAGGATTGGGGATATGATACAAAAACAAAAACAACAACAAAACGGGAACATCGCCGTTAGAAAAACAAAACAAAAAAACTATGGCTACCATTGTTGACATACTGTATAATGCTTATTCATCTGTGGGACCCCCCGATTCAGTATCAAGAGGGCCCTGGAAGGGTAAAACTATAATACGAGGCGGGAGAGGAAGGGGGAGGGGGAGAGGGAGGGGGAGGAGTAGGGGGGGTCGGGGCAATAGGCGATGCGAGAGGGGTGGCCATAATCCCACCATTGGTGGGATTATGTCCACCCCTCTCGCATCGCCTACTGCCCACCGTTGGTGGGATTATGTCCACCCCTCTCGCATCGCCTACTGCCCCGACACCCCTACTCCTCCCCCTCCCTCTCCCTCCTCTCCCCTCCTCATTCCTCTCCCCCTACCCCTCCCCTAAGGCGATCTGGTAGGGTCAGGTCATCAAGCCACACACCACTGTAAGTCTTTCCATGTATAAAGAAAAACGTCGCACTGTTCAGTCCGTAAAATGTAGTTGTTCTGTGTTCTGTGTAATTGTGTTGTGATGAATGTAATTATTTTGAAAATGACTCCTTGAAGTCGAAACGTCAAATTTGTTATTAAAATGGATAACTTTGGACAATTGATTTTCGATCACCCTCCCAAAGTCAGAACTATAGTGAGGAGAATTGGAAATATTAGGAAGAAGATAAATAATTGTGACAATGCTGTGGTGTTTAACTCAGTATATATATATATATATATATATATATATATATATATATACATATATATATCATATATTATATTATATTATATATATACATCTATATATAATATATTACATTATGTATATTTATATATACATACATATATATGTATATATATGTATATATAAATATATGTATATATATATATACATACATATATTATATATATAATATATATATATATTTATATATATATATATATATATGTAAGTACAACACTGAATGTGTCCCAGTGATTATAGATACATTCTATCACACCCCACACACACACACACACACACACACACACACACACACACACACACACACACACACACACACACACACACACACACACACACACACACACACACATACACACTCATATATTTATATATGTTTACACACACACACACACACATATATATATATATATATGTATATATATATATATATATATTATATATATATATATATATGTGTGTGTGTGTGTGTGTGTGTACAGGGGGACACAGAAAGACGGGAACCTTTGAAAAAATAAATAAAACAGCAATTGAACCACTATAATTTGCCTTTTAGGAGACAGTAATCCAAATTATCAATGTTTGAAAATTACGTCCTGTAGATGGCGTCCTCCTGTACGTATGCATTCTTCCAATGTGCTGTTGAGGTTCCCCATTCCTCGCTGCAACATCTCAGCTAGGATACCACAAATTTCGACTTGAATTCTTTGTTTCAATTTTGTTTCAATCAATGCATTGTCCTTGGCCGTACAAGCTGCAGATCGTGCGACAACTGAAGGAGAACGATCACCAGTTGCGATTACAATTCGGTCAGCAAATCATGGCAAACATAATCGAGGGTAATGGATTTCTGGGCAAGCTGTGGATGTCAGATGAGGCCCATTTTCATCTCACAGGTAAGCTGAATAAGCTGAAATATCGTTACTGGGCAGAGAGCAACCCTAAAGTTCATGAACGCCCTTTACACATCAGCAAGGTGACATTTTGGTGTGCAGTTTCGTCACACGGGGTCATCGGAGCTTATTTTTTCGAAAATGAACAGAGGAGCACAGTGACTGTCACTTCGGATCGATATGTTGATATATTGTAACCTTTTGTGGCACCTGTACTGAACAACTTTCCACAACATCAAGAAACCTAGTTTCAACAGGATGGTATGACATCGCACAATGTAAGGCAATCAATGGTAACTACGAGAATTATTCGGTAACTGTATCATCTCAAGATTCGGTGACATTCTCAGGCCCTCAAGATCACCGGATTTGTCCGTTTGTAATTTTTTCTTGTGGGTTACCTTAAGAGTCAGGTCTACACGACTCGGCCAAGGACAATGGACGAACTGAAACAAAGAATTCTTGACAAAATTCGTGGTATCTAACCTGAGATGTTGCACCGAGCAATGGGGAACCTTAATAGCAGATTGGAAGAATGCATACGTACAGGAGGGCGCCATCTACAGGACGTATGCATGTGTATATATATATATATATATATATATATATATATATATTTTATATATATACATATATATGTGTATATATATATATATATATATATATATATATTTTATATATATACATATCAAATCATTTCCACTGTCGTCCCCGGATTCGAACCTAGGCTCGTTAAATCTCACTGCCATCGCCTTACCGACTGAGCTACTGACCCTATAAAATTCACCAACCTGGAAGTTAATCTACTTCCCGAGGAACTAAGTTGACTGCTAACTGCCGTCCGCACTTATTATTTTACAGTGAACCAGAGTTCTTAGTTGTTAAGACTGGTACGTTTCCTTGATGGACTTATCGCCGTTGTCATACCAGAATAGAATCACCAGTGACGGTGATGTCGATCAAATAATTCCGACTGTCGTCCCCGGATTCGAACCTGGGCTCGTGAAATCTCACTGCCGTCGCCTTACCGACTGAGCTACTGACCCTATAAAATTCACCAACCTGGAAGTTAATCTACTTCCTGAGGAACTAAGTCGACTGCTAACTGCCGTCCGTACTTATTATTCTACAGTGAACCAGGGCACTTAGCTAGTGTTTAAGACTGGTACGTTACCTTGATGTACTTATCGCCGTTGTCAGCCGTCCCAATCTGATTGCCTCCCTCATCATGAAAAGCAGCACCGTCCCCGAGTGTCCAAAGAGACTTAAAACCACCGTATTATACAAATTTAAATGTTCTAAAGGGGCATGCAAGCCCATCGATGTTAGCTACGTCAGCCAAACCCTCACGACCTTAAGAAAACGACTGCAAGCTCACCGTAACAATGGAGCCATTCACCAGCATTTTGTTAATGCCCACGATAAGAAGACGCCTCTAGTAGACCTCATAAGAGACACAATGATCATCCACCAAGATAACAATTAAGGAAGTTTGATAATAGCCGAGGCAGTAAAAATCGCTTTACAAAATCCATTTTTAAATGTACAGGTATCATCTGATTATGTCCTCCTCTCCAGTAGAAAATACAGACCTCACACCATGGGACATAAACCTAAATGGGGATTGTGTCTACACTACTAGGACAGAATCCAACATCAGGAGGTTGTCCCGGGTGCCCTTTTCGTCTTATTACAAAGGATTACAAAGGATTACAAAGGCGGAGCATGCCGACAGGAGACCTTTTGGTCCATATCTAGGTCGGATGCGAAAAATAATAATAATAATAATGAAATAGTAAATAAAAACTATAATAATGTAAATAACAAATAAAATACATAAATGCATAGGTATAGTTAAATAATAAACAAACAGGTAAATAGTAAATAATAATAAATTGACATGTAACTAATAATAAATGAAAATCAAACAGACAAATGATAACAAAACAAAAACAAATAATATAAAACAAATTATAATCATTGCAGCATCTTGCTTAGGTGTTTATCTAAATGATTCTTAAAGCTTCGAACTGAACTACATTGCACTACCTGTGCAGGAAGTTTATTCCATTCATTAACTACACGGTTGGCAAAGTTGTTTCTACCTACTTCCAAATTGAATATATTTCCGGACAGTTTGAGACCATTGTTTCTTGTCTGATTCTTATTCAATGTGAAAATTTTGTCACTTTTAATGTTGTCAATTCCCTTTAGAATTTTAAAGACCTGTATCAAGTCACCTCTGAGTCTACGCTTTTTTATGGAAAACAGATTCATATATTTTAGTCGATTTTCGTATGATATATTTTTGATATTTGGAATCAGTTTTGTGGCTCGCCGTTGTACTTTTTCCAGTCTGTCAATGTCTTTAATGGGATTCGGTGACCATACGGAAACAGCATATTCCAAATATAGACGAACTAACGATTTATATAGTTTGTTAATGAGTGATGGACTTTTGAAATCAAAAGATCGTGCAATGAGCCTTAGAATCTTATTTGCTTTCTCAGAGGCTGAAATACACTGCTTGGATGATTTGAGGTCGTTACTGATAATTACGCCGAGATCTTTTTCACTATCCACTTTTGTTAACGAATTTCCAAATAACTTGTAATCGTACTTACTGTTATTTTTACCTATGTGCATTACCTTGCATTTACTTGTGTTAAATTTCATTAGCCACTTTTTAGACCATTGCTGTAATTTATCTAAATCTTCTTGAATATCTAATTGGTTAAAGTGATCATTTGCCATTCCGCACAGTTTTGTATCATCAGCAAATTTGGAAACAGTAGATTTTAGTCCATGGTATATATCATTTATATATACTATGAATAGAAGTGGCCCAAGAACGGAACCCTGAGGAACTCCACTTGTAACATTTTCCATCTAGAAGTTTTTCCATTTAAAACAACTCTCTGTTTTCGATCATTCAACCAATTACTAGTCCAACTTAATAGGCTACCACTTATTCCGTGTAAAGCTGATTTAGTAAGTAGTCTTTCGTGTGGGACGGTATCAAAAGCTTTTGGAAAGTCTAGATATATTAAATCTATATTGTTTATTTCGTCATAATTCGAGATAACTGTGTTGTAGAATTCGAGTAAGTTGGTCACGCAAGAACGTTTCCGTCTGAAACCATGCTGGCTATCATTTATCAAACGATTACTTTCTAAATGATGTTCAATAGCATCTCTGATGATATTTTCCATTATTTTTCCTACGATTGAAGTCAAACTTATAGGCCTATAGTTATTTCGTTTCTTTTTGTCACCTTTTTTGAATATGGGAGTAACGTTAGGTAGCTTCCATTCTCTTGGGACATCTCCGGATATGATGGATTTCTTGAAAATATATTCTAATGGAACAACAATCTCATTTTTCATTTCCTTTAAGATTCTTGGATGTCAACCGTCAGGCCCTGGTGTTTTATTAACTTTGAGCTTATCTATACACCTTTTAATTTTAAATTAGATGAGACAGATTCCCACATAACAAGTTACCTCTCCCTGCCATTTTTACTCGTCCCTGTTTGTCTTTATGTATTACCATGAAGATCACCATTTGTAATGGTTGAAACAGCTGTCGGTAAAATGGATCAACATTCTGAAGCCTTTCATTATTTCCTACAGAGTTTGAATTATGAAGAAAAAAGGAAATACAGAGTTAGAAAAATGTTCTCTTAAAATCATTGACGCCATTTGTGCTTTAGCATTACACACACACACACACACACACACACACACACACACACACACACACACACACACACACACACACACACACACACACACACACACACACACACACACGCACACACACATGTATATATATATATATATATATATATATATATATATATATATATATATATATATCTATGTATGTATATATATATATTTGTATATATATATGTATATATATACATATAGAATTAAATTTGACCACTGCTTTGCAAGAATTAGCTTCTTGTTGAAGGATTCAACCTTTCTAATAGTGCTTCTTTGTTCTTCATGAAGTCGGAATAAAAGATTGCCGAAGTTCATATTGTGTATTATACGACGTTTCGCCCTTCTTAGAGCATTTTCAAGTACATCTAAATGGTAATAGAAACAATTTATATATATGACAATAGGTGAACTGGGAAAGCTTATACAAAATAGTGAAGAAAGATCAAAGATCTTATGTGGGAATTATGTCCGTGGCACTCCGTGGGGTGCTGGGAGGGTCAGTTGTCCACCCAGTGAAGCTAGAGCCACGGAGGTTGTACCTCCCTGTACATTTATGGATGGAGCCTTCTCTCGAATATGGAGGGCCTCCAGGATCTCCAGACGATGAAAGTTATGTGCGGAGTCGATGATCTTTGTATTTTCCACCAGGATCTTTCTAGTCAGGGAGGAGTTATGTTTTTCCGAAAAATGTTTCTTCGGGGCACCAGCTTGTAGATAGCACATTAATCTTCTGGAGAGAGAAGTGGTCGTCATTCCTATGTAAGATACAGGACGAAGCTTACAGTCTTCGTGCGGGCAGATGAACTCATAGATGACATTACTCTTCCGTAGAGGGTTGAGGTTACGGGTCGGGTTATTTCGCAGGATGAGGTTTGACGTTTTAAAATTCTTATAATAAACCCGAAGCTCCAGCTTTTCTCCAGGGTCGGATGGTTGTACACCGCGTTCAACAATTTCCCTGAGGATTCTTTCGTCCGTTCGGCAAGCCGTACTCATGAAAGCTCTGTAATTAAGAATAATTGAGGGGCGTTTCTCGGGAGGGATGGTGTCATGCTTTAGGTAGTTCTCCATTTTTCGTCGGATGACTTCTTGTACGTCCTTATTGGGGAATCCATTGTTAACAAGGACTTGCTGCAAACGTTGAAGCTCTTGGTGTAAAAGAGCCATGTGGAGCAGTGCGTGAATGCCCTGTTCACGTATGAACGTATGACGCTTTTCTTGTAGGGTGCAGGGCATTCTCCATCCGCATTTAAACATCTACCCTCGTTCGTGCTTTTAACGTATACCACCACCGTGAACTAAGTCGTTTCGTTTTGTAGGATCAGGATGGCGTGATTGGTAAGGTCTTCGTCTTATAAGACGCAAGCCGCCTAGGCGAGGGTTCGAGTCCCAGCAGACGAGTTTAATTCCAAATGTCAATTGACACAAACACTTGTCGGAAGACTAGCCTGCATAAAGGATTTGATGAAATACATTACGTATCACGTTCCACCCGGGTGTCCTCGGCGGAACGACTGGGC